>NC_137814.1:34118795-34381295 GCF_963921795.1 Nannobrachium achirus
CAATGATGACTAAGGCAAATGAAGTGTACATGTACTGTATTAGAACAAAACAGTTTTGTTTTATTTGCAAAATACTACACCACTTCAGAAATAAAGAAAACAAAATCTGCTACAAAAGTATGATTTATGACTCCCTTTATTTGCAACCAGCTGCATAAGTTTAAATTCTTTTTAGTGAAAAAGTCTAAAAGTCTAGCATACTGTACAGTGCTGTTCTTAACGTTTCCTTCCCGTCCAAGCTAACAAGGGATCCTTCATGTCTTCATCTTCATATTTGTATTTAAATAGTCATTTTCAACAAACAGCAGTATTGTGTAACCAAAAAAAAAAAAGAAAAAGCATGTAGAAGCATACCATAGTGTAACATACTTTCTTGTTTCGAAATCACTCCAAAAGTCAGTACCATTAAAGCCTTGAACATAAAACTAATCATTCAGATCCAAAAAATGTACAAAAAGGCACATTATATCCCAGTGCTTCTGTACTGTGAAATTCAAGTGTAACTGAGCGCGTTCGATACCAACGATCCCAATGGTGACAGTCCACCAATGTCCCGGTCCCCTCTGCTCCAAACCCGGACAAAAGCCTATAACCTAAGCCTTCAACAAGCATATGTATGCGCAGACTACAACAATAAGCCTAGGTTGGTTGTTTTTGAAAAACAAAACAAAAACAAAACTCATACTCATTTTAATTTTTTGTACTTTTCTGTCAAATCCTCCTTCACTCTGTCAGAGAACATCAGTGTATCAGAAGCTGTCCACGTCCCATCAACAGGGGGGGAAAAAAACAACACCAAGATCCTCTTTCCTTTTCTTCACCGTTCGTCTTCATTCTTCCACCTCTGTGAGGGGGGCTGCAATGCGCCCTAGTCGTCACTTCCGCCATACATGTCTGCCAGTTTTCTGAAGCGAGGGCCCCAGTCGTTGAGGTAATCGTAGTCCTGGTCGCCCCCGCTGCTAGACGAGTTGAGGGAGCTTAGGGAGCCGGCGGTGGAGCCACTTCCCTCGTAGTCAAACACCAGCAGGGAATCGTAGGGAGGGGCGGTGGGATCGTTGTCCGCTGCCTTAAGTCCCTGGACACAAGGAAATACAGAAACATGGTTAGGTGAGCAGACTGGAGGCAGCGTGTAAAAGTACACCAACGTTGCCGGCCAGGAATAATGGATAACAACAACACATCACTACCCCGCCCTGCTCTTGCACAACCCCAAAAGTATAATGTATTCTGGGCTCCAACAGCGGGGTTTTCCCCTCTGCACACATGTTCAGGATATCAGGTCCTTGTCCAGATTAGTCAGGCTCTAATGTTCCTGTGAGTTTCCACGGCATTTTGGTTGGGATTCTCCCGATGTTTCTGGGATGGAGGATTATACATTGCCTGATCAAAAGCCAAGAAAAAGCATGACCAGCCGCCTCAGATCTCTGGAATCCTCTCCCCCTAATGAGGCAACCCCTTCCCACCCCTCTGAAACCCCCTACCACCACCACTGCCCTCCCCAGACCATCTATCCACGAGCCGACACTTTGTAATCTAGTGTCTGGGTGGCAGTCATTTTTCATTTTATTTCACCTTCCACTTTCTACTGCTATCTAGAACTAGGGGTGGCCATTTTACTGACGTAGAAATAAAAGGAGAGAATGTGTGTGGGTGTGAACATGTCCTTAGGTGAGTGTGTGCATACGTGCGCGGCTGCGGGCATGATGGGGGTGCATGTGTGTGTGCGTGTGCTTGTGGTTTGTGGAGGTGGCGGTGTATCCATTTTGAAGATTGTGCTTAACATTCCCAGAAGCCCTCATAGCGTCATAAGAGGTCCTTATGGATTGGTATTGATTTCCCAGCCCATTCCTTAACGGGACTCAGGAGACTTGATGGATTGCTAATCTAGCAGTGGAGATGTGCTCTGGCCATGAAGCACTCTGGATGTGAGCCTGGTCCCGCTCTCTCTCTCTCTTATCGCAGCAACTGAGGACATCTAACAAATAATAACTGAATTAGAAGAAACTGTGCAACGAAACACAGAGAGAGGAGAGCCCAGCTCATTGGGAACATGTCAGAGATTTATAGGGGCCTCTGGCCTGTCATTATAGAAGTGCAATGGCCTCAAATGAAAAGATGGATTGTAACAAAGTGCCTGGGCACTTAGTGATTATTTTCTACTTGTTAGCCCTCGTTAAATGTTTGCTCAGGGCTGTGGTGCTGATAATTTGGTGTGAAATATGACAGATGGATCGTTCATTACAATTATAGTCATCATTGCTCTGCTGGTTATAGTCATCTCCGTCTAGAACCCAACGCGGCGCCCCACTAGCAGTCTTATGAGGTTAGTCAATCATAGAGCCCCTCCATGCTAATTCCATTAATACAGAGTTATTCACTGTACTGGAAACAATGCCCCTCTTAGTCCAATAGTGAAATGTTCTCAGTTCAGGGGATTTGCTCATCACTCTCTGTCCGACAGAGACAATGGAGATCTGTGATCAAATTGACTAAGATCCATGTTTAAAAACGCCCGTGCCATTGGAAACCAGGGACCACATACAGTACAGTAGTCGAGTAACCAATCCATCACTTCATTTTCACATCGCTCCCTTCGCATGTGTGTGTGTGTGTGTGTGTGTGTGTGTGTGTGTGTGTGTGTGTGTGTGTGTGTGTGTGTGTGTGTGTGTGTGCGTGCGCGCGTGTGTGTCCCCTCAGTGTCTTACATCTAAGATGTGTACATGTCATGGCAGGCTGGGCCAATATGCCAGACATTACCCCCCTCAGTGAAAAGTGAAAACAGAATATAGGTTGAATAATAGGAGCTTTGTTGGACCCTCTGAAAGGTTAAATTCCTGGCCGGATTTGCGACCCACGCTTAATTTTTCTTTTATCCCTCCTATTTAATTAGGAGCCAAAGGCTCCTTACCTATGGGGTTGTACACACTGCATGCACAATCAGACCCCCCCCCCCCAGTCTCACACACAGTGGTGTCACAAGGGGAGGAAAAGTGGGACTGAGTTACTAGGGCCCAAGGTGGAGGGGTTTTAATTATTTTATATACTTTAGCTATTGAAAAATAGCAGATATACAAGCTCACAGCACCGCACCGCAAGCTTGTAGATCTGCTATTTTTGAAAAAGTTGTGAAAATGTGTGCAAATCTTTGAATATACTGTATGTATTTTAAGCGAACATTTGTAACTCAAATTTGATTCTGGGGGGGTCCCCTGGAACTAAATATTTTGAGACGGGGGTCCGTGGCCAAATACATATTTTGGGGGTCCTTCACATGAAAAAAGTTTGAGCACCACTGACATAGAAACATTTTAAAAAACCTTAGAAGGATTTGAAATATTCAAAGACTTGCACAAGTTTTCACAATAAAAAAAAAATAGCAGATCTACAAGCTCTCAGCGCGGCACTCGGTACAAAATAATTGAAGTGAATCCTTGTACCCAGGGCCCAGAATTTGGTGCGACACCCCCTGCTCGCACAGTCTCCGCTTTCTCTGGAGGCCTGCCAGAGCCATGATTGTTCAGGTCAAATTCCAGCTCCCTGTAAGCCGCAGATTCACCATGACTGAGCTTTAGCGATGTTCAAATCTGGGATTTCACACAGGCCGTCATTTGGGGGCCGTAATGCCGATTTCTGGATCGGGACACAGGAACTACAAGCCCCCCCCCCCCCCCAACCAACACGCACAGTTCTTGTGAGAAGGAAAAGAAATGACACAGCGGGAGGAGAGTCACTCCCTTATGCTATGCACCTGGTTCTTTACAGAGCAGTGTAAAGACACTCAGCCTCTCTCAATATCGAGGTGGTATGACATGTGTATAAAGCCTCTATCAAAGTCCAAGGTGAAGAGCTATCGCCTCACAGCGTTGTAGTTTTCTAAACTGAAGCTGGTCATATCGTCTCTGTCGGGTGGAAACCTCATATGTCCATTTAACACATTTTTAAGTGATAGCTAGAAAACTACACGGCGGTGAGGTGATAGCTCTTCACCTTGGTCTATGATAGAGGCTTTACAGTACTGTATGTGCATTCAAGACACTAAGCGAGGAAGGTAGTTACAGAGTGTGTGTGTGTGTGTGTGTATGTGTGTGTGTGTGTGTGTGTGTGCGTGTGTGTGCGTGCGCAGGGGGTGGAGGGTGTTGTGTGAGTGAGAAAGTGTTAGTTCTAATCTGAAAACGTGGCAGCGAGCAGAAAACTGTGAGAGAGCTCCATTTGTAATACTGTGAAACTCTTGTCTGTTGGACTTGGAGCTGGTGAAAAATACATGACCGTCCTTTTCATTTTACATTCTCCCATCTTGCTGGAGTCAATGATGGCCTGGGGCAAGCCAGGGTGCATTGAGCGGTGGGCGTCTATGGTAAGCCCATATTTCTCTCATCCCTTCTTTCTATGCTGTCACATCTACTACTCTCTCCTTTATGGAGAGGAACAAGTGGGAAAACAATTATATCCAACTCAATTACAGTAGCATCATGTAATTGTCTGACATTACACATGTATTTATCTGGATAGATAAAAGTCATATTAGAAATGACAATAAAAAAATTTACTAAAATGTAATAATTGTTTGAATAGAGGTAAACAAACAACCGCAAGATATTAAACTTGTTTCATATAAACCAAATAGTAAATTTAGATTATCATTCAATTTCAAAATGGTATGCTAAACTGAAAAACTCACCCACACATGGATTAGAAAAATGTGTTTTGAAAGCATTTCTATTTTCTGGAATTGCTTAGACAAACGTGTATCTTAAGATTTTCACATCCATTTATGATGATTGATATTTGTTCCATTAAACAATATATTTCATTTGATTTTCACGCGCACGCACGCACGCACGCACGCACGTGAAAATCGAACAGATTTGAGATAAAGACAAAAGACTGCTTGGTTTCTTCTCCAAACAGTTCCTGAACAGTCTCAGAACTCTTTCAAACCTTAAAATAAGCACTGCATATTTTAAATAAACTGCGAACAGTGAAGATGATAGATGTGTGCAGTGCAGTGAAGTGTTTATTTAATTTAAAATTTGTAACACATTTCAAATTAATCGCATGAGTTTAGAAACGCAAAACCTTTTTTTGTTGCCCACCCGTACATCACAGGCATGCAGTATAGGATGGCTGTTGCCTGGGTTTTTACCTCATTGATGAAGTCGCCGATATCTCCCGGGTGTGGAGCCGCTGACCTCATGGGGTACTGAGGCTCAGGATGGAGAGGTCTCTCATCCATTCGGCGGATCCCCACAGGCTTGATGGCGTCGGGCTCTATCGTGTCTGGCTGCTGGAGCTGGCTGAGGTCGTAATCCTGGGGAGGAAGACGGACAGACAGATGGGGGGTTAGCTTAGCACCGAGCCAATGTGCCTGGAGACCCAAAAACTACTTGATGACAGCAGCTTTTGGATTTATTTATTTTTTTGGCTCGACCAAGAACTACAACGCCTCGAAGAACAGCACCCATATGAATAGAGACGAAAGAACGTGTTCGTATCACGTTGGATTTCTCAAAAAATGCTGCGTTCCAACAAGAGAAAAAAAGTGTATTTAAGTCGGATAAAAGGTTCCAAAGTCAGCACGCAGGGTTTAATTTGAGCAAAGGCTACGGCAGGTGGAGGGGGACTTTAATCTGGTTGTTTCTGAAGCACAGGCTCGGGGGGCGAATTGATGCGTTTAATAAAAATACAGCCAAACATTGAGGGTGTCCAAGCTAGGGAGCAAATCATAAGTCGCAGAGCTTTTCCACTATAGCGAGCTGTGCTGGAGGAAGTGTGTGTTAGCGACTGTTTTGCTCTAATCAGGCCCCAGACACGGGATGGTGGATACGCATAAGCTATGGCTAATCCTATTAACATTACCAAGGCAACCTGAATGGCTTGCAGTTTCCACACAGTCACAGGCAGGGGAAGAGGACGGAGCAGGGAATGAAGTGAAGAGAGAGAGTGAGTAAGAGTAACGCCCGACCTATACGTCATTGCATGATGGAATCGTGTGCGTAAGATAACTGATCTACAAGCTCATCGCGATTTGATGCGCTGTGGGCTTGTAGGTCGGCTATTTTTGGCATGATGAGAGAACGTGAGAGCGACAGAGAAAGACAATATGCAAGAGAATGGGAGACAGCATGTGAGAGAGGAGGAGAGATGAGAGAGAGAGAGAGAGAAATGTACTGTGATGAGGTAGAAGAGTGCAGCTGGGTGAACTAGATGGCATCATGGCCACAGAGCGGACACGATAGAGAAAACGCCATCTAAGAATGGGGACATGTGTGCCTAATAAGCGTGCATGATGGATTGTCTCTCTTTAGAAGAGTTTCGGTAATCCATCCATCCATAATACCCTTCTTCAAAATTGTCTTTGCTCGCTTGCACAAATAAGTACATGTACCTACACTAGTACACACACATGCACATCGCGCGCAAACACACACACACACAGCAGACACTTGGACGTAAAAATAAACATGAGGAAAAAAATAAATATATATAAACCCTATGCTGCCGCGCAAACAACCGAGACATGCAAACAACACGACTGAGCATTGCGGACACTCGACAAACAAACACCTACTCAATTTCACACTAATAAGTATCATCCCAAATCCAAAACAAACACATAGATTATTCATGTGTAATTCGATGTCACGGCCAATGACAGTAACCCTCAGGCTGGCTGCAAAAAGGACAGTGGCCACCACACATCTCTCACACACACACACCCGTGGTCTGTCGTCTCAACTTCACATCAGCCTGACCCCTCTGGGACTTTGTGAGGGGGGGTTCACGACAAGGGTCAGGAGTTAGTGACAGCAGCTGCGACATGGTCTTATAGTGATAGAGTTAACCTGAAATATCTAGCTCTGCTGCCACCCTCATGACATAGCAGTAGCGGACCTGATAGTATTCTTATTATAACTCTATGGCTAGTATTCACATACAGTAACATGTATGCTACAGTATACACATACAGTGACGGACATAGTCAAATTGTCAGTGTTAACTCAAGAATGAAAAGACAGACCTGAATGGACCCTTAATGTCAGAGTTAACTTTACCACTTTAATCTTGCCATCCCTATTTTGGGTAGGCCTATGTAATTATAGGCTGCAAAAAAAAATATATTTTACTGTGTACTGCTGTACCACCTACTGTATGCCTGATCTACATTCAAATACAATACACTATAGCTTACTCCGGTCTGAAAGATAGACCTGAAAAACAAACTGTATAATGAATGAATGAATGAATGAAGAAGTCAATATGTTACACTAAAGAAGCGCTTATTTTTTTCACTTGAATTTAAAATGAGTGTTTGGTTATAAGTGGTCTTGTGGTGCAATTGAAAATTCACAAATGAGAGGGACACCTGCAGTTTATGAATAAATAGGCTGGAAAAAACAACAGCAAAAACAGTGGTAGGTTATTTATTTACAGTTTTTTAAATAAATCAAACGTCCTCTTTTTAGTTTCTCTTTTAAAATCAACACTGTCTAGGGCATGCTTAATTTTACTGTATGGTCATTAAAAGAGCTCCAGGTTGTGAGGATTGATCGCCATCCAGTTGTTTTTCACTCAACAACACGTACAACTTGACATCATTTCTACATGATACAGTATGTCTCTTTCTTTGGGTGAGCGTCGCCTGTGCAGTCACCCACTCTCCTGAGAATGATTGCCCCGCAAACCCAATACAAACACCGCAATGGCAGCAGCAACAAAAATCAAATACTGGCAAAGCGACCAATGGTCTGACACTTCAATTTCCTCCCCAGCGGGAGATAGGGAGAACAGAGGTGGGCATTATAAAGACCACATCGCCAGCAAAGTCAGGCTCATTTTTTTTTTACCCAACACTGACTCCCCGATTCTACGGACGACAAGACCATTTCCTCCTGGCTACCTGCCCTCCTCTGTAGCACTCCAAATGGAAAACTTGTTTTCCTTCGATCAATCTGTTCTCTACTTGCTTCCTTTTTGCCTTTGAGAGGTGTTATATCATAAAACGGTTTTATTTCAACATGTTCCCTTTCACAACAGTTTAGAGATCACCGACTGGGATTTTGTGTGGGTGCATATCCGTCTGTGTGTTTGTGTGTGTGTGTGCGCACACGCTACTGCCTGCCTAATCACCACCAGATGTGTAATAGCTTTGCAGTCATATCGTTACCTTAGACAGAGCTCCATTATTACACCCCAGCAGCTGTCTGTCTCTAAATGACATTAGCTTTCCAATTACAAGTCTCTGAGGCTAATTTAGCCCTGGTCCGGCCTGGGGAAGGGAAGGGCTCTCCCACTCATCTCTCCTGTACCTGAGCTCCATGAGGACTCAGGAACATTTTAGCCAGCAGCAAGAAAATAGCCCATTTGTATGACTATGAAACGATTCCCTCCTGCTAACAAGAGGTCATTATGACAATTGAATTTGAGAGTGTAGTACGTGTGGCAATGAGGCTGGGCTATCAGCATGTCGCTGCTGTCGGGTGGAACCCTTGTATGTCCAAAAATATTAATTAAAATCGATCAATCAATTAAAAAACAAACAAATAAATATGGCGATACAATGTTTTCACCCGACAGTGACGATGGTGTGTGTGCGTGTGCGCGTCCACATGTGCGTTCCACCGTACCTGATCCTCCTCTCCTCCTCCTTCCTCGTCATACTTGAGGATGTTGTCTCTGACGTCGTCCTCGGGATCAATAAGCAGCAGCTTGGCGTGACACTCCTTATCGCGTCGCTTCATCCACACCACAAACAGCAGCACCAGAACTGCAACGAAAGTGACGAGAGCTCACGTTACTAAAGCATGATAACAAGGTACATATTATTTTAGGTAAAACAATCCAATCCAGCGTTTTAGAGATCGGACAGGGACCTGATCAGGGCTATCTTTTTGGTAATCCTGCAATAATCTAGCAGTATCTCGGATGATGTATATCTTTATAATCCGTGTCTGTGAGTTAAGGCCTTATTTATACTTCGAAAATACTAGATCTACCAGCCTGATTTACTGAAAAAAGCAGATCCTACAAGCTCATAAACGCATCACGGATACAAAGTGAGTTTTTTGGTATAAATTGGGCATTAGTGTTGGCACAGCTGATCGGAGGAGGAGGGGGGCACTCACTGAGGAGGATGATGATGCAGAGAAGGATGGCGATGATGGCACCCGTGCCCAGGCCGGCGGCCATTATGTGCTGCTGGTCGGTGCAGTAGCCGTTGATGTCACACTGACACACTTTGATGCGCAGGTAGGACGTGTTGGACATGGGCAGGTTGCCCGAGTCGGTGATGATTATGGGGATCTCGTAGATACCGCTTTCCAGAAAGCCAATCTTCATGCTCACCTGGGCATAGTCACCTGCACACAAACACACACACAGAGAGAGAGAAAGATTGGTACTTCAGCGTTATAAAAAAAGCTTTTAGAAGAATACAATACAGCCATTTAGAGAAAACATTTTCAAACGAGGGGGATTAAGTCAAAACAGTCATTTGTATTGCCGGTGTTCACAATATGATTATGACCTTATTACCACTTTGCAATGAGTATGCGGCATGAGTTCCTACCTATCTAATCCAAAATATGGTCAGGATTTAGATTTGCAGCTTAGAACTCTACTGAATACCTTTTGATAATACCGCTTAGAATAAATTCCCTGCCGCTATAATCCATGTGCCCGTTATCCTATTAAGATACACTCGCTGCGTTATGACTCACGGCATCTAATCGCTAACACACAATACACAAGTCATTTTACTCATATTTGTTCAGAATGAGAATAATCAATTAAAGGCTGTTCCCCAAAGAAACACTTTAATATCATCTGCAGTATGGAAAGCAAGTTATATTTGTACAATGGACATTTATATTTTCTGAAATTGCCAAATATCACTACAGTTTGTGTATGTCCAGACTGCAGCATGAATTAAACGCTAAATTGCAAGAATAATCACAATATTGCAGATGCACCAATCTTTCAATAAGTGAATGCCAGTAATAGGCAACAATTTTCATTACTGCTCATTTTGTTTTCAAAACCAAAGCATGAATATGGACCATGGTTAGATTATTATGATTGGTGACCATTATGTTTAGTTGTTGTCGTGGTCATTTTAAGGTAATATTTAAGCCTTAATTTTAATGAATAAAATGTTATTTTAAACAATCTGTATGGTAGTCTGCTAATACAATTTAACTAGTACATATGCAGTTGTTGTAGGTTGTCTGCCTTCTTTTCTATTGAGAAATGTGTAGGCTGGTTGAGTGATACTGCCTGAAGCTTATAAGTGCAATATCGCCCCTCACCAAGTGGGTGTTCTGTTCTCAGTGGTACAAATGTGTCTCTCTCATGAGCGAGACCCATCACACGGGGATTGCTGGTTTAAATAGTGCTACTAGTTAATAATAAAATCTGTTTCTACGTGCTGCAAAAGTGCTCATGTTATTTGTGTCTTCTCACTTACCACTGAGTCTTGTGATAGTCCAGTTTCTCCTAACGTCTTGTGGCCTGTGGGCCAGCTCGAAGGCAAACGGGCCGGCATTGGGATTCAAGTCTCCATCAAGTGCCGTGATGTTGATGGCATTGGGCTCTGGTTTCTCGCACACTTCTGCCTCCTGGGGGAACACTCGCGGGGCATTGTCGTTGATATCCAGTAGGAAGATCTGAAGAGTGCCTGTGCCAGTTGCTGAGGGTATGCCTGGATACCCGTGGGCACACATAAAGTAAGACAAATAACACATATTTATGAGAACATTGTATAATGCAACACAAAAACACAAAGCAAGATTTTTTTCTCTGGGAACCACATTAAAATAGGGCACTTCAAACAGCTATCGGTTCATGTGGGCGAAGTACTGCATACTGATCTGAGAAGCTAATTTCAAATGGGGAGGGTGAGTCAGAGCGACAGACCGATATTTGGGCAATATCTCACACCCACATCGTGTGTGTGTGTGTGTGTGTGTGTGTGTGTGTGTGTGTGTGTGTGTGTGTGTGTGTGTGTGTACGCCTGAGTATGCATGCGTGAGCGTGTGCGTAAGCACATGCATGTGCCTGAGGAATATCTTCCAGGCGAAGGCCACGGGAGGGGAATACTAAAGGGCATAGAAAGACAGAGCCCACTGTCACCTCCTCTCAGCATCCTCTTCTATGCATTCACTGAGTTAAGAGGCTTTTTTACCATTCGGGCCACGCTCAAAGGAGCTAGTCATCCAATCCTGACCCATTAAGGCTGAGAAACCTCTTTATTGGTGGAGTTTTTAAGCTTATTGGCCTGGGCCATGCTCCGCGGAACAGGGTAAACCTGAACAGAGGTAAATCCTGTCGGTGCGGGAGAGGTGACTACGTCCGCACGCAACACCTTGGTTCTAGGATCGCTACCACATTAACCTTCAACTAAAGCTAGCCAGCGTACCAGACATGCCAAGTGCTTGGCGCAAGAGCTGCCCTTCAAGCATGGATGCCGCTTTTGTGCCTCTGAGGAAAAGAAATCCTCCACAGATTGGGTGCACTGATATAGCAGTGCCTGGTATGAAAGGCAAATAACAAAAGCAGTCTATTTGGTGTGCTGGGTAGAAGAGAGACCTTCAAAAGATTGGCCACAAAGCCACCTTGTGCCGCGTTTACTTTCATAAACACGACTATCTGTTCCTGATGGCGCCAACAATGACAGCCTGCAGTGAAGTGGCACTGCGACAGGCAGGCACATTAAAACAACTAAAACCTACAGTCGGTGCATTAGAGCAGGGGTTTTCAAAGTGGTTGACGGGGCACCCTGGGGTGCCCCGTCCAATATTTGGAATTTATTTGGACACTTATATAAGAATATTTAGTATAATTTTAAACTTGAAGTACAAAGTTATTTTCAGTCAGTTCTATAACCAAAATGGCTGTTATCTCAACGTTTTCCTCGCAACATAATCACTGTCGGGCAGAAACCTCCTATCTCCAAGTTTCAAATGTGTACTTTTGGTAAAGCAAGGCCCTGCTTCATCATACAAGACTGTCGCACAAAAACTAGTGAAAACAGCCGATCTACAAGCACACAACGCCTCGCATCGCAAGGCGTTGTGTGCTTGTAGATCTGCTGTTTTCACTAGTTAAGTACATTTAATATATGATAAATACAAAACGAACGGTTTTGGATATACAAGGTTTCCACCCGACAACGACGATATGCTATAAATATAAGGTGCTGGGAGTGAAAATTATAATGTAGGGGTGCCTCGGATTAAAAAAATATTTATGGGGTGCCCTGAGACAAAAACCCCTGCATTAGAGGGTGCTATTTTTGGACTGTGGTGACGTACCGTTATCTGAGGCCATGAAGGTTGCATTGTACAAATTGTTCTTCACGAAGGGGGACTCTCGGTCTAGAATGGCTATCGTGGTGATTCGGCCAGTGTTGGGGTCTATCTTCAGCCAGTTGGCAGGATCCGTGAGCTTGGAGTATCTGAGGAGAGAAAAGAATTACGATTAAACAAAGGCTCACAATCCTTAGCATGCACTTAAGACTTCAAAACAACATTCAACATTACGGTGAGTTTTCAGCACAGCTTTATCCGTAATACATCCTGAGTAATGAGCATTGCCATGGAAAGGCATAAACACAGACATAAAAGGGACACTATTCTCTGCACCTGGTTTCATGAGCTTCCTTTGAAAATATGCTGTTTCAATTACGCTCCACTGTGCCTCGACACAACGGTCCACCTCCAGTCCTTTCATGAAGTACCTGATGTTTTGCTGCATGAAGCGGTCAGGATCCTGGGCAGTGAAGGTGGTCAGCGTCGACTCCGGAAGCACTCCCTCCTCCAACTTGACCAGCTTGGGGTTGGGGTCGAAGTAGGGGCTCTCGTTGACGTCTATCACCTTGATGGAGACGGTGGCGGTGGACTGGCGAGGCGAGTGGATGCCTCGCGCCAGCGGCACCTCGTTCACCGCCATCACTGTCAGTACATATGTCCTGAATGATTCGTAGTCAATCGGCTGGGGGAAAGATAATAGAGGACGCTGAATGTGACGGAACAAAATGTGATGCAAGATAAACTAAAGAAAATGACACTGTCAAAAATGTCAGTAAGTGACAATCTCTGAAAATATCCATCCAGTGCATTCGGGACATAACACCAAGATAGATTCTCTGCTGCCGAGGGGCTCATGACCCCTACCACAGAAATCAGTATCTGAAGCAAGGTTGATGGTGATATACATGATCATAATCAAGCTCATTATCATTGTGATGATCACCTAAATGAAGCGATGGCATCATTTTGTAATGCAAATTCAAATTGGCTCCAGCGTATGCCAGTGAGCAGATTTCCCATCCTGCTCTTATGAATTCCTTGTGCGCCTCTCTCATCGCTCCCCTCCACAGACAGTGAATGGAAGGTTCCACCCTGCAGCCATCATCAGCATACATCAGTGTACTGACAACACTGATGATAGCTACAGGCTGGAGCGTCTGTACTCTTGTCAACCCCTCATAAAAACTATCTAAATGCCTTTTGGCTTTCGTGGTAATCTTTTTCAGTGCAAACCTGCAGAGCGTTTGCACTCTGAGCATCGTGGTGACTCGCACGGTATGCCTTGAGTGCAGCAAAGGTTTATAACTTTTTTCAGGAGAATGAATCTAATGTTCTCTACAATGCTGTTTTTAGATTCAATTTGTAAATACCAGGTCTCGAGAGAAAGATGCTAGTTTCATTCAGGTTTCCTTTTTCCAAAAAGAAGAAATTTGTTGGATGGAGCTCAACCCCCAGCGGCCGACCACTACACAGCAAATTCCTCAGAGTTAGTTTAACTTGCCAGCATAAAAATGGACCCATAAGGAATGATATTAACATTTTGCTATTTGCACTACCGCAGAAAGGACCATGTATGTTGTATGTACAGTATGTATGAATGTGTATATATGCATGTATGCATGCCATGTATGCATGTCTTAAAACATTTATTGTTATTGATATTTATTTTTCATTTATATTAATTCACGTATAAACTGACCTGCACCACAGCAGCTCAATACAGTATGCGGTGTGGTGCACTAAGCAGCATTATCAACAATGCATCTGGACCTCATACATTCAAGGTGAACATCTCTCAGGGGGGGACGATGCAGGCGTGTGCACTTGGAGAGGCGGTCTTACCTTGACCACGGTTACCAGGCCCTCGTTAGAGGTGGGATCAGTGGGCACGGAGAACCTGCCGGTGGGGTCGCCTCCGGTGATCTTGTAGACGGTGTTCCAGGCCTGCGTGTTGGGCTGGTCTTTGTCAGTCACCGTCAGGTTGGCCACGATGACATTCACCCGGTTCTCTGGTACCTCGCCGAAGAACTGCATGAATAAACCATGTGCGGAGTCAACAGTGAGCTGTTAGTGATACTGCTGGGGCAGCAGAAAGCACACAGAGAGACCCGCTACGCAGCCCCACCAGGTAAATAGATATCTACAGCAACTTATCATGTCATCGTGATCATCTCACACGCTCCCTGCACTGATGGCACAACAATTGCATTAGACATTTCAGTTATTCACAACCGCCATAAGTGCCTCATTCACTCTGATGCACTGCGCCGCTTGCCATCGCAGTGCTTGCATGTGTCAACATTTGGAGCGGGGGGGTTATAACAGCGTACGCATGGCTGGCTGCTGGGATGTTGACGTGGCTCCAAACATGCTAGGCAAGCACAAGTGAATGTGCGAGTGTTGGCTCAGTGTATAGCCACATTAGGGAGGAAGGTGGGGAGGCTTTCAGGTGCTGTGTCAAGGCCTCAAGCCTGATTTATACTATATTGTCACTGTCAAGGCAGAAACCTCGTATCTCCAAGTTTCAAGTGTGTATGTTTTCTTTTGGTAAATTAAAGCCCTTCATCATCCAAAAGTGTCACACAAAAGTAGTGAAAATAGCAGATCTACTAGCACACAACACCTCGCGATGCGAGGTGTTGTGTGCCTGTAGATGCGTCATTTTCACAATTTTGAATCGTTTTTAAAATAATAACAAAAAAAGGAAGGGTTTGGACATACAAGGTTTCCACCCAACAACAGCGATATGTCTTTACCAACCCGGGGGAGAGACAAATAAACAATACAAAAATCGCTAGCCAGTACTCAAAACTATACAAGTATTTTCAGGATACCGATAAAGTATACATCTGTTTCAATATTTGTATTGTCAAGCACAAGATAAGGCATACATTTTCAAATCAGATAAACAGTGCTTCCTTATTTTCTTTAACTAACAGACATACACAAAAAATAAACATACAGTGAAAGAAAACTAACAATTTCAAATGTACATATGGGGTGAATTCTCATAGCTGCTTTTACTTAACGAAATGTATACACTCAAACCCAAATACAGTCAACAAAGCTCCCCACCCCTCCCGCCCAAGGAGTGCTGCCCCCAGTTACACACGATGCGGGACAAGTATAAAGCTGGCATTAGATATGAGTAGCATTCTTACCGTGTCAACAGTGAACTCTGGGGGGTTGTCATTGACGTCAGTGACTTTAATGACTGCGGTGGCAGTGTTGGAGAGCCCATACATGGGGTTACCTTCCATGTCGGTGGCCTGGATGATCAGCGTGTACTGAGGCACTTTCTGCAGGGGAAGAGAAGAACAAAGCCAGACCATTTAAACCAGTGGTTCCCAACCCTTTTAGCTTGTGACCCAAAAGAGAAATTAGACTTTTGCCCGGCACCCAAGCTATTGAAAACAGACGATCTACAAGCTCACAATGCGTCGCTTTGTGAACTTGTAGATTTGCTATATTACTTCTTAAAAATGTGTGTTCTAATTAATGGAATTTATTAGATTTGTCTCTGATTTCTTCATGAAATTAGAGGGGAAAAAAATCATTGAATTTAGTTTTTCATTCATTCATAAAAAAATAACCTTTTTAGGAGTTTTTTGAAAATATTTTGAAATAATAATTCAAAAACAAAAGGTAGGACACAAGAAGTACCGATAAAAATCTGTCTGCGACCCACAAATGGGTCCCGAACCACTGTTTGGGAAACGCTGATTTAAACACACATTTCCAATATCTGATAACATCAGTCCCGTCTCTGGGGAAAAACAACAAAAACAAGACAAAACAAAACCCAATGTCAATCAATCAATGTACAGCTTTCAATTTTGTGGTTCAGAATTCGCTCGCTCGCCTAATTGCGATGACTAATGCCAGCTTTCCCGATAACAAGTTCCCATTTATTCCCCACCGGAGGAGGACTGAGGCGTTATGATTGCACGTGTGAAAGAGACACCTCTGCTCTGTGGAACATCATGAGGCATGATGGGGGATCCGGAGGTAACAAATGACTCCTTTCACATTAAAAGGCACTCAGGTGACGGACCAGTTGCGAGGTAATGAGAACTGGGCAAATTACTTTCACGGTGGCAACTGCCGGACATCTAACAGCGGCCCCAGGGCGGAAGTGATTGAACAGCCACCTAGCCAGATTGCTCTCACCAGAATTACACCAACTGGCTCACGCTTTATATATTTATTTACCTCTTGGCATTTTCTTCCCCCCCCCCTCCCACGCAGCTGTGCAATCCAATTAAATGAGAGTTTATAGTAAAGGAAAGAGAACAAAATAAAAGTGGAAAAAGCCCGGTGTGAAACATTTAGATGCTCAACGATGCAAGTTGCCACCGTGTAATAGTAAATAACTATGAAGTGACGGAGTCTCATTTTTATATATTTTTATGTATAACCAAAGGGAAAATTAATTAATGTCATGGATAGCTGTGCTAATGAGAATATACCCATCATAAAGCCCATCTTTTTAATAGAACTCAAACATATGTGAGAGAGAGAGAGAGAGAGAGAGAGAGAGAGAGAGACAGACAGACAGACAGACAGACAGACAGACAGACAGACAGACAGACAGACAGACAGACAGACAGACAGACAGACAGACAGACAGGCAGGCAGGCAGGCAGGCAGGCAGGCAGGCAGGCAGACAGACAGACAGACAGACAGACAGACAGACAGACAGACAGACAGACAGACAGACAGACAGACAGGCAGGCAGGCAGACAGACAGACAGACAGACAGACAGACAGACAGACAGACAGACAGACAGACAGAGAAACCAACCTCTCTGTCCAGGCCTGCTGCCACTGTAATGATGCCTCCTGTCTTGTTGTTAATGGTGAACATATTAGAGGTTGGGCTCTCAGGGTTCTGGGACAGGATCTTGTAACGCAGCATTCCATTGGCTGTTTTAGGGTCATCTTTGTCAACAGAGGTTACAGTCATAACAAATGTCCCTGAAGGAAAGAATGATACAAATGACATGTAAATAGACAGACAGACACACACACATCAATTTACAATTTAGCAGACGCTTTTAATCCAAAGCAACTTACAATAAGCAGGTAATACATCAATATAATAAGCAAGTTAATATGTCAGTACATCAACAGCAATACAACAAATGCATAGGAATATCAATCTAGAAAAACAACAACATAGGTAGACCACACACCTAAGCAGTAAATAATACTTTTCTAAAACCTAAAACATCCTTTTGTTTCTCAGTCAAGTGCAGTATCACATTTAGCTACCCTTAATGCACTATAGGTTGGCAATGGAGAAGGCATTAGAATTGGAATGGCACTGCAGCGATTGAGTTTCCAGATTTGAAACCTTGGTATTATACACTGCCAGGGTACTTCTCATGAGGTTACGAATGGCATAGATCACATCAATACTTAACAGAAGCCGACTTAACAAAGCAGCCGCCCCGTGAGTGCCATCAGCGCCGTTTGATCTGTTAACACTTGGGGAGCCAAACTCGTTCAGGGACGAGTTAAGGCCACTAGGTGTCCCCCTGCCACAGGAAGTTATCTCGTTCACAGACTGAGACGAGGCAACAAACAGTTAACTCTACGAGCCTGCAGCTGCCCTTTGAATGACCTGAGTCCATTACGTCACCCAGTCAGTGCAGGCAGCCCCTCTGGGGAAGAAATCACGGAAGGACTTAACATTGCTTTAGATTCTACTTTGAAACATAAGAACGGCTTTATCTAAGAATGAGATGAAAACAGCCCCATGGAAGCAGAGAGCTGATTGTTTTCACGGCGACACTTTACCGCGATTTTTTTCCGCGATTTTTTGATTTTAGTTTCGCGAGCGTTTGTAAACAAATGGATTATCCTCCTCAATCTTCTCTGGACACGCACGTGCACACGCACGAAGCTTGCGAGGCACGTCAAAACAAAGCGTAAGTCAATGGTGGCAGCAGCAACAGCTATAAATGTTATAAACCTTAGCAGCCCATGTGTTAATAGTGCGATGGAAAGTAGAGCTGATTTGCTCTTACCTGGCTTAGAACCTTCGGGGACGGTGCCGTTCCAGATCGGATGAATGAACTCTGGCCTGTTGTCGTTCATGTCAATCACATTGATCACGATGTCAATGGGATTCTCCACTTGGTTGCCGTTGAGGTCAACCGCATGAGCTCGCAGCTGGGAAAAGGATATAAAACATAAATAAACTAATAGCACATTGTCACATTCAGGGCAGAAACCTTGTATCTCCAAGTTTCAAATTGGTACGTTTTTCCGTAAAGTAAAGCCCTGGTTCATCACACAAGACTATTGCACAAAACTAGTGAAAATAGCCGATATACAAGCACACAACGCCTCGCGGTGCGAGGCGTTGTGTGCTTGTATATCGGCTATTTTCACTAGTTTAGATCATTTTTTAAACGATTAAACGCACCCACCCATTTTTAAACGCACCCACGCACACACAGTATACTGCTATAAGAATGAAACCCAACAACCAACACTAAAAAGCCTTAGTTGTATTTTAAAGTTTCCTTTTTATTCTAACAGACACCGGAGCAGAGAATATATATCTTTCATGGCCCTATTAAAGTAAAATAGCAGATTATGCCAAATACTTCATAGCCATTTGAAAGACAAAGAATAGAATCCTTTACATTCTCAGACGGATAAGTCAGATTTCTTCAAGGACCAACGGCACGCCCCACTCGCCCCAGCCTCTCTACGGACTTAGTATGTGGGGGCTGTTTGGGCTACGAGGGGTCCTTGAGCAAAGGCCAACAGGCCAGACTGGAATGTACAATCCCCACCAGCAAGAACACATACCATACCACGAGATAAAGCAGGCTGGGAAAACATTCACAAAGAGATTGTCGCGGGCAACACTTTATCTCAGAAAGGAACAGAAGAGCTTTCTTTTATATTGGTACACTGCAAAACCCGGAGTGCTCATTTCGCTGCAGTCGGGTAGAAACCTCATACGTCAAAGAACTGTTCCTTTTCAGGAAATGGAATGGATCTGGAACGGATTTTCCAGAAATAGTGAAAAATAGCAGATCTACAAGCTCACCATGCGCCACGATGCAACGCATGGTGAGCTTGTAGATCAACTATTTTCACGACCTTTGCCTCACACCGTTGTATGATGAAGTAGGCCATTAAATGATGAAAAACATAAAAAAAGGTGACATTTGGAGGTTTCAAGGTTTCTGCCCGACAACGAGTCTGAGCACATGAGAATGCATTTTACAGGGTTCCCACACATTTTTACCAATTAATTTCCAAAACTTTTCCAGAATATTTAACCCAATTTCCAGGACTATATAACAATAATTCAGCTCAATAACAGGTCGCTTACTCCTATGCGCAATGCCCAAAGACAGGTAGTGTATGCCAGTGGTTCTCAACCTTTTCAGGCCGTGACCCCCAAAATAATCATGTTTTAACTGGGGACCCGGCATCCTGACGAGCACTAAGAGTTGAGGAATTTTGCATAACACGTTTCTATTGTGAAAATAGCTGATCTACATGCTCACAACGCCTCACGTTGTGAGCATGTAGATCGGCTATTTTCACAATTTCTACCTCTAATATTTGACAATTTGTTTGTTTAATTTGTTTAATTTGTCATTTCAGAGGTATTAACAAAATCAATAACCAAAGACAATGCATAGCTATTTTTTCCAGGACCTTCCAGGACCCTTGATAAATTCTAACATTTTTCCATCACTGGAAAGAAAATAATCTAATTTCAAAATATTTCCAGGAATTTCATGACCGTGGGAACCCTGATTTTACAGTGTGTAGACTTACATGGAAGTTAGAGATGTGCTCTCTGTCCAGAGGCTTGTTGACGGACAGCTCTCCAGAGATGGGGGCGATGATGAAGATGCCGGTGGGGGGCTGGTCGGCGCCAGGCCCCGTCACACTGTACCTCAGGGAGCGGTTCTTATCATGGTCCGATCGGATCTGTGCGCAGGCAGAGTTGAGAGTTATTAATAATGGATACACAACAGTAGTAGTAGTAAGACCTGTATAGTGTAGTGGTATCTATCTGTAAATCCAGGAGTCTTTGTTCGTCTGTCTGCGTGCCTGTCTGTCTATGTGTCCATTCTTTTGCCCCATACAGTATATGGAGGTGCAGGGACGTGCAGAGAATGCAGGGTCTGAAATTTCTAAAAGGGCCTTTTAGTGAAAATATCGAAACGTTGTGAGCTTGGTGGTCGGCTATTTTCGGTGCTTGATACCACACTGAACTAAGCATAATCAAGTCAATACTGGAGATGTGGTTTACAGCAAGGATTTCTACTCTAGAGAGGGCAATTCTTTCAACATAAGATGCCGCATTCAAGTTCAGGAGAGTTTGGACAAGACAATTCTCTTGAATGCTGCCTTCAGGTATGTCATGGAAAGAGGGCATTTGCATTTCTTTCACCATAGTGAAAACTGCATTCATGGTCTGGAGAGGGCACTTTTTTACAGACAGATAAAAGGGCAGGGGCTCAAGCCCCTTTGATGTCTATGTGTGCACGTGCCTGTGGAGGTGCACAACAATCTTGGTGCATCATAGATGACCAATGTCGAAGACTGGCCTCCAAGTACTCTGACGACGGATGCTGCACTAAGCACTTTGACAGTTGGCTACCGCACGAGTGATTAAAACATAAAATAGGACCCAGGCAGCTTCCAAACCGCTGTGGATAGCGTTTTCGCCTTTTGCCGTGTGTTCCTGTGCTTAAGCAGTTCCGTCTACGTCTATACCGTCAATCCCACTCGCCTTGTAAGCCCAAGACACACCGCGTCCCACATCCTGGAGCCACGCTGAGCAAACAGGCGATTTCCTCACCCTCACATCATCCATTAAAGCCCAGAAACATCCCCCTCTTAATACGGCTGGATTAAATACAATACATACAGATGGTATATACAGGACTTAGCAGTCAGTCAGGAAGTCAGCTTATGGTGAGAAGGGATCTCCTTCTTTAACAGACATGAGAAGGATTGCTGGTGTTCTGTCAGCCGCCCACGCCCCGCCGTGACCAGGGAATGGTAGCAAAATGGATGTGCCAGCCAGTGTCCTTGAGCCATGATAAAAGGAGGATAATATCGCAACAGACAACGGGGGTAACAGCCCACCGGTGGGCACTTTAGATTCCTCTGTGTTTCGAAGTAATACTGCTTTACGGAAAGAAAAGATAAACAACCATATATGGTGAGCAAAGTGTCCTGACCTTTAGCAAAGGTTGGAAAATATTGGGGCGTTTTTTTGGACGTGGAAGTATACGTATATGTGTGTTTGAAAATAGTGTGGGAGAGGCGGGGGAGGCTAGGGTAACTCACAGTGTGTGTGTGTGTGTGTGTGTGTGTGTGTGTGTGTGTGTGTGTGTGTGTGTGTGTGTGTGTGTGTGTGTGTGTGTGTGTGTGTGTGTGTGTGGAGAGCATGTCTGAGATTTGTCTTACCCGAACAAGTTCCTGTGGGAATGGCCCTCGGGAGTTCTCTGGGACGTTGATTGGGGGGATGACCCAGTCTCTCTTCATGCGCTGGAGCTTGCTGTTTGTTTGTCGCGGCCGGAACGCTATTTCCCTCAAACCCGCGGGCGTCCCTGGAGGGTCAGCGACATCCTGAAAGAGGAAATGACATAATTTTAGAAATCAGACAGTGATCAGATCCATACACAACATATTCCGGTCGGCGGAGGCTTTAATCTAAAAACGTTTTGGTATGGGGGCAGGTGTGGGAATCAAACCTTGTAAACCTTAGAGAGGCTGACGCAATGCCTGTCCTAAATTACAATAAATTATTGGCAGTGAATATTGATTATTGCCTACCCTTAAGGGCCGGTCACACCAAGCACTACAACTATAACGATACATAGTATAGTGTTCACCTGCACCATTGTCATTGTCATAGTTGTGTGATGTGATGTGTCCACTTGAGTTAGAATGTTTTTTAAAACTATATCTGTATAGTTATAGTGCTTGCTTGGTGTATAAAGCTGACCATTTGCCATTCCTAATGCAGTATGTGGATTTTAATGTTCTAAAAGGAGGGAAATTGCTGTTTCTGCAAAGCCAAACAATGGTATTAAATAGTTCTTAAATGCTTGTTCTTTCCTACAATTAATTCTTTTAAGACTCCTTTTGTGCCTTGAAAAATCCTGGAAGTAATGGTCTTGATGATGTGCCTTTAAGTGTATTAAATTCTTTGGTGGCACAGCTACAGCAGCCGACACCCCTCCTCCTCTCGCCCCAAACTACGGAAAAACAGATTGCTATAAATGGCAGACCCCCTCTCACGTCCTGATAAAACATGCCCACACAGACACCCAGGCTTCCATAATGGATCTGCCACCCTCCCTTGGCTGTAATGAATGAGATTTGAAACAAAGGAGGATGGTACCTGCAAGCTAGACACTAAACACCCAGATGGCTCAAATTGCCTGCGCTGCTCCAGAGACGGAGAGGACTGAAGCAGTGCCAGCGAAAGTTAAAATAACCTTGAACAACACAGGGCCAGGAAGCAGCGACAACAGAAAAACAATATGTACAGCTTGTCGGACTCGGCGAATGACAGCTGTAGTTCTGGTATGGCATCGTCATCGTCACACACACCTCTGGGGAAAGATAAGACACACCTTCGAAAAAGGGCCCTTCCCTTCTGCTACTGTTGCCAAATGCTAGAAACTAGTAGAAACTTCAGTGGGGAAACAGAAATTAATTAAGAATTTGGCGCCTTACAACATGACCCACATCCTGAGTTCCCCCCCCTCCTATAAGATCTGGGGAGGTGTCGGAGTGCCTCCACTAATCATGTTTGAAATCCGATTATACTGCTTTCGCACATTTGAAATGCAGAGAGGCAAGCGGACAGATAGCGAAGGAGCACGCTTCAGAGATATCTATTACCCTATTAAAACGGGCACGAGTGAGAGCAGTAATTATTTGCGACCTGTGTGTCTGGAATGATGAATGACGTGGCTGGTTTTGCTCAGCCCTGCACACATCTATCTCTGCAGTGCTGGAGGTCTGCACCCATCTAAACTCTGCACGAAAAATAAACTCCATCTTCTGACTAAGGGAGTGGTTCTCAGCCTATGGGTCGGGACCCCCAGAGGGTTCCCCACTTTACTTTGGGGACAATTAAGGGCTTTTAACACTTATGTTGCTATGATTTTTTCTCTTCAATGTCCCGCGTTGCCATGGTTACCATAGACTTCCATGTAATTGCGCAATTGTGTAAAAAGTGCACGCCCATGCCTAGATGATGCACCACGTGTGTGCACACTGTTCACAGCTTTCAAACAAAAAAAAATCCGCTTGGAAATCCGTTCAGGCATTCATGATTTATCAGCCATTATGTTTTCTTCAGATGTAAACAAACATGGCTGCCATGTTTGAAAGAATGGGTTGGTATGGGGGTTAAACATGCAATTTCGCGATCGCGATCATGCCTAATACATTTCTGGAGGTCCAAAAAATTGAAAAAAATAAATAAATAATCAAAAATGGCCCAAACTCGGGAAACTCGGGGTTGGCACAGCGGTAGTACCTTTTCAAACTCGGGAAACTCGGGGTTGGCACCAGATGTGTTAAGACTTTTAAGACCTTTTTAATACCTTTTATAAGAATAAATAAATGAAATGAAAAAAGTCCATTACTGCATCAAAAATAATCAACAAACTGTACTATAGATACTAGGGATGGGTATGATTCACCTTTGAATCGATACGATACCTTTTTCGATACCTGGGAATCGATATGATACCCTTTTCGATAACATTTTCGATACTTTTTATTTAAGTTTAACTGCTCTACTAGAGCAGAGGCGATGATGTTGATCACACAGTGTGGCGGAGCAGAGAGTATAGACGTTGGCTAATCATCTTAATAATAAACATTATAGGCTATTGTCGGCTATTTTCCACAGTAACGAGTGTAACCTACTAATGCTGTCATTAAACTCTCAGTAGCCCAACTGTTACAGATGCGACCGGCCAGGGGTGCCTTCCAGAGTATCGAAACGGGGTATCGTTCGTTTTTACGTGAACCGATGCCCGATAGTATCGACATCATGCAATCGATACCATTAAAAGTATCGCAGACGATACCCATCCCTAATAGATACTGATCAAACATTGGCCAAATTGTGAAATATAAGAAAGTGGCAAAAATGTTCAAAATTGCTGATCACAATGACACGCTCACAATGCCTCACAACATTGTGAGTTTCTAGATCGACTATTTTCACAATATTTATCTGTGGAACCGAGTCAGCTAAATGTAATGCCTCAACTCCTACATTTCCAAGTGCTTGTCAGGGTGGGGGCATGCGGGCATTTGGGGGGGGGGGGGGGGGGGGGGGTTGCGTCCTGAAAAGGTTGAGAACCACTGGCACTAGGGGACTACTTCAAACACTAGGAGAATCAGAATGGTAGGCTGCTGAACGATAGCCCAAGTGTTGGATGAAAGAGTGTGGCAGGCAAGGGATTGCTGTGTACTGTACGCACGTCTTATGCTCTCACATTAAATTCCCCAACAGCCCCTAAGGGACTTCTGCAGTGAAGTTGAACTTACAGTAGCAGCAGCTTGAGTAGGGGAGGTCAGTCTCATGCTAATGAGTTTATTGTTTAGCTGTCATTGATTAAAATATTTCCCTGGGGCCAAGGCATTCATGGTGCTAATAAAAAAATCTAATCGCTGATGTGATTAAGAGATGCATGATGATTCATGACATTCATTTTTCTGTGAGAGAGATAACCGCCCCTGACCTCATAAACATGCAAGATAGGGGAAACTCAATCCCTGATTTCATTACAATCAAATCAAGGCAAATGGGACAGACTAATGGAAAAGACACGCAAGCAACAGCCGAAGGAACAGTAAATAAATGCTTGTTTCCAGTCAAATATATTTACATGTCAGCCAGCATGAGGTTTTGGCGTCTATTTGAAAAAGCTGTAGCATGGCAATGTTTATCTGTTTTGGACAAGTCTGCATTTGTCTTAAACTAACCGTCAACAGAGACTAATGGTATCATTAAAATCACATACCTGCAGGAGTCACTATAGTAAATGAGTGTCAGTAGCTAACGATGGTGTTTTGAAAAGGCATGGTAAATCATTCCATGCAAGAAGTTTAATTTCAGCCCATGAGACGGCCGCGCCTGCAGCATTGACAGCAACTAGACATAACTGTCAGCATTAACTTTTAATCTGTGGCCACATAAAATACGACGTTCACCTTTAATGGGATTATCTGGGGCGCTGCACACTTTGAAATGGCCACTTGCACCATTCATTTGAGAAGTATGGGACTGGAGAGAAGAGGTGAAGCACTGTGGTGTTTGTAAAACAAACACGGTTATTGTATTTAGAGATGTTCATTGAGACATCCAAGAGCCCATAATCTAACATCTCATTGCAGTGATTACTGTAATACGCATATAAAGGCTCACTGAGGGCACAGCAAACAGCCACCGAATAGAGTGTGGGAGGCAGACAGATGAAGGGCAAATGGCATAATTCCAGTAAGTGGCAAGCAACAGATATTGTCTAATTGAACAGGCTGATATAATCCGCTGACAACAAAGTTAAAGCACCTCAAAAGTCCATAGACCGGTTTTCCATTTCCTGGTCACATAGCAGGGGGGGGGGGGGGGGGGGGATACGTTTTGTTGCAAGATTGGTACACACTCCCCTCCTCTCATCTACAGCCAACCACAATGTTGACACATGAGAACACGGTCAGTGTAACTGACTGCAGATGACTGCACACACCGTCCAGCAGAACAGCTGAAACGACACTCTCCACCTAAGACAGATGCTACCCATCTTCCCAATCACCAGTAGGGGTGTGTCCCCTTTTGGATGACAAGGCAATAACCTCGCCGGCGCGGGGGCCGGCTCATTGGAATCGGCTTTACGAGCAGCCATTTTGCATCTGCTCTCGCTACCCACTGACCGTGTTGAGTATATGTTTGTGCTCCTAGTAAATTGTCACATTACGTTTTAATTAGCGAGCATCCATCCAGTCTCCCGGAACACCTGCTACAATTTAGGCAACAAGTCATCTGTGAATGTGGTGTGTGCCTAATAAGCGCAAGTTATTTGATGGGGGGCAGAATTGATTATTCAGAGACTGTAGCAGCAACACCAGTCATACAAACAAGACAAATGTGTCCTGGAAGGGATAGAGCGAGGTAGTAACCTACCGGTAGGCTGGTATGGCTGGTAGGGATGGGGAAACTCAGCGGGAATCCCATCTCGAATTCATTCCCTTCATGGACGACAATCACCACCGTAAGCGACCCTTGCAGTGCAGAGGGCGTTAGGTCCCTGGCAGCGACCCCGAATAGAACCGCTCCGGAAGCTTCTATCCGGATTGTTTCCGGGTTGCTGCAATTCAGCACCAGGCCTGTTAGGTCGCAGTCCTGCAACGTCACTGGAAGAGAAACACAGAAATATTGCGGCCGTTAGATGTAAGACTGGGGATAATAAAAAAGGAAAGAAAAAACACCATGGAAAAGCAGGGATAGAGGAATGAAGACTGACAGGCAGGCAGACAAAGAGACAGAAGACAGAAGGACTCCTCCCACACTACTTGCAGACTGTGTAGTACAGTCCACAAAGGTTCTTCCTCTAACTCATACATTATTCACTTCAAGCTGTGCCCCAAAGGTATTGCTCAAAACAGGTGCGTCACTGACTGGAGGAAAGAGAGACGTGAGGGTGGGTGATGTCCCCGTTAAGGGCTTTTGCTGACACCCCTAAAATACCCAAACATTAGCTAAATTTAAAACCTAATATGTCAATTAGAACATAACACATAAAAAAGATAGAAAACATAAAAGATCAAGAATAATCCAAAAGAATTAAGTTTTAACTTTTCTTCTATCCTTTTCTCTTTTCGAAACATTTCAAAACAAGCTTTTGCACGCTAGCTTTGTCCCCGATGACAAACAGGGATGCTTTCCGTGGATGGCTACCCATCCTCGGCTTCCCAGGAGGGTGAAGTGTGTGATGTTTATTTCATCAGTATGTACAAACACAAGACACATGGAAACACACACACACACTCTCTGCCTTTCTCACAGACAGGTGGCTCAAGACGGGCTGTCTCAGTGGCAATGACACAACACTGGTTCATGTTACAGGTGAATGACAAAGCAACACACACACACACACACACACACACACACACACACACACACACACACACACACACACACACACACACACACACACACACACACACACACACACACACACACACACACACACACACACACACACACACACACACACACACACACACACACACTTACATTTTATAAACAAATACACCACAAACATCTCGGCAGCTAAGAGCTTCGTTGGCAGTTCCTCTTGTGGGGATAAACCTCCCATGCAGCGGTGCCTCATGTTTATAGTGTGCACAACGGCGTACAGAGGACACTGAAGTTACTCCCAGCTAGACATCAGAACGCTAAGATGTATCGCTGCAGTGGAGGCTCTGCCAGAGCCGTCGTGAATTATTAAACCAGACGTGGAATTACTTAACAAAAGCCTTGAGCAAGGGGCACCTAATCTTCCTTTCTCGTTGCTACCTTGAGGACACGGCGATGACTTTTTTGAGCATCGTCTGAAGTCAGAGCACAGCGAGCGAGCTCCTGTGGGTGCTGAGGCTGCACAGCGTGATAGGAACTCAAAAGGCACGACTCAATTCAACCACATGAACCCTGGCCTCCCTATACTGGGGGGGCCAACATTCGCTAGTAAATAACGAATCTACAAGCTCGCAAAGCATCGCATCGCAACTTCGCAAGCATCATGAGCTTGTAGATCGGCTATCTTCTGTGTAGATATAGTGTAGAGGGGGGAAAAAGGGGGAACCCCAGTATAGACCCCTGGGGCACTCTGGTCAACTAAGCACAGGGTTTAAATGGTTAAGATGACAATTACATACAGACAGATGCACACACTCGATTACGAGGACTAGAATAACACACATGTCAGTGAGGGCAGGAGTAGCTTTAACACCTTTCTGGTCTGGTTACTTTATAGTAACTGAGGGGAAGCGTGAATGACTGATGCCCGATTTTTGGGTCCGATGCCGATTCCAATTTTTGAGTCCTAGACTACCGATTGCAATTGACATATTTTTGTAGATCTGCTATTTGTGGACAAAATTCATGTTTGAAATCATAGAATAATATAACCTACAATTACATGCCCTAAATAGGGATACCAGGTTTTAAGTGGTTAAAAATCAAGCTTTATTACTTTTACTGTACCAATAGGGGAGGCAACGTTTCCTCGTATTGTGCACTGGGAGGCACAGTGGCCAAGCGCAGCCAAGGATAATCTTCCTCCCAACATAAAACCAGAATGGAAATGGAAATTCTGCGAAAAAATTCTGTGAAAAGTCCCAAACGCAAGACTTCTGCAACAAGGCCTCCTATGCAAATTGAAATTGAGAACAGCAAAAGAAAGTACAGTGGACAGAAGAAACATCAATAAAAATGTTCCCTCGTGCTGCATGGAAATACAATTATGCCCTAGCGTTATCTACACAAAGAGAGGGGGCAAAAATGTATGCGGACTCGGGTTGCAGCTTACAGATTAGAATAAAGCATTCTATGGGTTGTTTCACCTGAGGAGTTGCCATTCATCTAAATATTGATGTAAAGCACACAAGGGTTTCACCTTGGGTGATGTAGCATTGAGAGAGAACAAACGGCGTCTTTAATGAAGATACAAGATGCAAGAATCAAATCTATTCTGCATTGGAACATGCCTCATATTGAGCGAGCTCCTCCTGGCTCCTTTTGTTCAAGCCACCTCCGCCAATTAGTTTCTCTTTGTCTCTTTGAGCAGGACAAAGCCGACTTCAGAACCATGAATGACCTTCACTCTCTGAAGGTGTTGCCTTCAACCCAACCGCCTATAAATTCAAAGCCTTCAAGCAATCACCTAGCCAGCCAAAGTCTGCAGATGCTCAGACAGCGCTGGAATACAGAGTAAAAGGAGTGTCAAAATAACTCGGCTCACAATACAGCGGCTCGCTGTTTATAGATTTGTGAAGCTTTGCAATGTCGAGCGGAGAGGTGAGGAAATCTCATTCACGCTCCCCCTAATGAGGTGCTTGGATTATCATATAAATCATCGACTCTGCGGTTCCACACGTTTGTGTTTGTGTGTGTATGCGTCTGTCTGTGTGTGTGTGTGTGTGTGTGTGTGTGTGTGTGTGTGTGTGTGTGTGTGTGTGTGTGTGTGTGTGTGTGTGTGCGTGCGTGTGCGTGTGTGTGTGTGTGTGTGTAAGTGTGAGAGAGAGAGTGTGTGTGAGTGAGGAAGAAAGATACCTTTATAGCTACATGACATTTCAGGCTTGTATTTTGGACAACAATAGTGGTTAGCACAGTTATGATGGACTTTTATAGCAAACAAGCTAATAAAATCTGTGCCAGTGGCAATTCAACCATGCTAATAGTTGACATTCCAGGCTACTCACACAAGTTGGCTAAAATATAATTATAATGTGAAATGTGTGAATGAATATACAGACGAGTGTTGTTGAGTGTGAAGATTAGACAAAATGGGGCCAGCGCGCCAGCCTATGTGATCAGATGTTGTGTTTTACAAGCACATGGGTTTAATGAGAAAGAATAGGGGTCATGTCTCAAGAATGTATACTGCAGCATTCTTCATTTTCGTGAAAATGTCTAATAATAGCAGGGATATACTTGACTGCTGTGTGTCCCCCGTGATCTTTTGCAGCCCAAACCTTGTATTGAGTTGAGCCTCAGCTCTTTAGCGATGCCTGGGATTCGGCCATCAGAGGACCTCTGGGAGGCCCTTCAGCAGTCAGCCGCCATGGCAATCGCTGCACAAACTCCCACCAGGGCAGCGCTATTTCCAATGATAATGAATGGGGATGTCCAGCATGTGTCCATTCATTTATCACCAACACTCCAGTGGCTTATAACCCATTTAGGCCTAGGATTATTGACTGATTTAACTATTGAAAAACAGCAGATATACAAGCTCACACCGCGGCACGCGCTATTTTTGAAAAATCGTGATTTTTCTTTGCAAGTCTTTGAATATATCCATTTAAAAGCGAACATTTGTAACTCAAATATTTGCTTCTGGGGGGGGGTCACTGGAACAACATATTTTGAGATGGGGGGGTCCGTGGCTAAATACCTGTAATTTTGGGGGTCCTTGACATGAAAAAGTTTGAGAACCACTGGTTTAGAGGAAGGATTTAGAAGTCGGGTCAAAGATCGGGTCAAAGATATTCAAAGACTTGCAACACATTTTCACGATTTAAAAAAAATAGCAGATCTACAAGCTCGCAGCGCGCGCTGTGAGCTTGTATATCTGCTATTTTTCTAAAGTTAAAGAATACAATAATGGTTAAAGTGGTTAAAATCTAATGCGACTCGGGAGCGTTCCAGGTATTTGAGAGATAAAAGCCGTGGCAACGTATGGTATAGCCCTGCTAAAAACCTGGATGCTGCTGCAAGGTATCGCTATCTAGATGTATTGGCTCCCCAGAGTAAAGGGGTAAAAGAGATCTTGGCTACCACACCCTATCAGACGTGCCGTCATGGACACAAAGATAAAGGCCTTTGGTTTGGACAGAAACGCCGATGCAGCAGAGGGGGGGGGGGGGCTGCTGGGAGTAAAAAAAAGAAAAAAGAAAAAAAAGGGGGGGAAATAGAAAAAAACAGGCCAGTCAGCAGATAGGCTAGTCCAACTAATGCCCCGCACCGGGGCCCAAAATTACCTCCGACTCAACGATCCTATTCACGGCGCACGGGCCCCCACCCCTTGGCTGACGAGCAACACAAAAACCCAAGCTAACCTCTCTCTAAAGTGCCCCTCTATTGTCTGCTTCACCACGTGATAACCCTAACTCAGACAAAACGAATAGTGAAAGAGAGAGACACACACACACAGAGAGAGAGAGAATACATTTAATTTGGAACATGGAATGTGGAAACACATAAAGAGTCCGTCTGTGATTGCACATAGTACATAAAATTGTTCCAGAGTCTAGGCTTTTATGCCTGTCTGCCAATCGGCTATACTGTGCGTAAAGAGAGTTCCCTCTAATGTGCTGTAAATGTAACAAGATTGAACCCTCCCGTGTGGGGATCATCCCGATATTACCATCATTCATCTCCGGGAAGTGATGTCACCGAGAGGTGAGAAATACCAAGTAAGGGTGTTTTATCGCTAGCTGGGGAGAAATGCAGACCAGGCGAGTGCCCCAGAGGCAATTCCACTGGGTGAAATGCACGGACACCCCCTGACAAAATGCATTATTCACCAACGCACATGACCAGGGTGCGTGTGTCCTGCGAGTATCCTGCATTGGAGATGAGACAATCTCCTACTGTATGTATAGAGCAGAGGCTCAGACTGAACACATACAAGTGGCAAGCATTGGTGTTTGTTTATAAGATGCTGCTTCACCTCTCAGCAGAGGTTGCTCTCTGGTACCTTGGTTCAGAATTCAGTGACATGAAATTCTAAACGTATTCAAAATTGGCACAATCATGTACCGCGCACGCATGCACACACACGCGCGCACGCATGCACACACACACGCGCACGCGTGTACACACACACGCGCACGCGCACGCGCACGCACACGCACACGCACACGCACACACACACACACACACACACACACACACACACACACACACACACACACACACACACAAATAATCATTAGGGGCATACCTTTCTAGCTGCCAAAAGGCTTATAGTAATACTTTGTAAATAGCATAAGTTCATCTTACCTATAATTACTGTATGCTTGTGTGCATGTTTTCTTCTTTTTTACTGTAAGTAGTTCTTGAGCTTTAAATAATGAATAGACTCACGAGTCACAAGTCTGAAGAAACTCTACTGAGCATACAACTACTATCACACCGCTAGCCGTAGCCTATTCTTTACTTCAGATTATTTAACATAAAAGCCATAATTATGGATAAGGTATGCACGTGTTTGAGTAAATTCATAAAATGCTAAACACTCAAATTTAAGACTGTCTCGTGCAAAATAACCTTTTCCCTAAATTTTGGATCCTGGTTGTAACACAAAACTGCAATTTCCTCCAATATTTATAAACAAACGTAGGCTAAACAAACCCTCTTCAGCTTCAGAATGCAGAAACCTTCATGCCTGCCACATACACACTAAATACAAAGTGTTCATTTAACTCTGAAGGGTGTGCAAATGTAACCAAATGGACCCGTGACACCAAGGAATTTACAGAGTATTCATGGTTAGAGAACTTCATACTGGAAAAAAAGATAAACCAAACAAAGCTGAAGGTGATGCTTTACTTCTCCAATTCTGGACTGAATCTAAAATATGCTCAGTCATCATGAGACGCTGGGATGAAGCTCAGGCAGATCTATCCTCTAGATACAGTATCTGTCAGCTAAAAGGGCTTCTTCAGAAAAACAGTTTTGTAGGTGAAACCGAGATCTGGGAATGATGATGTTGCTTTTTTTTTGCCAGATTGGACGCCTTGAAGGTGTTTTACTAATGCATAGCACTTAAAACATGCAAAGGACGCCATGCAATTACAACTACCTAAAATATAAGGATTTGCATGAAAGAAATGAGCACAGTACACATACTGGTTAGTTTTCTTAGCTTCTCCAAGCACTTAAATGTTCAGTTTAATGCATGATGTTGGAACCAATTTCCCTTACTGAAACCGCTGCTTCAATTAAGGATGTATAAAGTGCATTGATACCAACCTCTCTTATCACAAACGGTCCTGCTGGCATATACACTGAAAAAACACCAGCAGCATAGACTGATGTGGCAATAAATCCATCCTGACTTGTGCAATTTCAGATATAACGACTTATAAGCTCCCTTGATATACCATACCAGCCCCTTAGGGGAAGCAAAAAAGAAAAGCATTTCACTAAATGAGATTCTCACCCCTACTTTTTTTTCCTTTCTTTAAAGCATTTCTATCACACTTGCGCATGTCCATTTGGCTGTAGTGTACCAGTGTGCAGCTGGCCTCTCTGACAATCACTCTAGTCTGTTCTAAGGACAATAACAAGGTATGCAGACCGATTCCCTGCCAGGCCCAGAGAGTCACCTCCATTTCCTTCAGAGCCAAAGCTCCACCCTATTAGCGTACAAAGGCTCTGTGTTTTGCCTGAGCAATGGATAGCTGCTAGGACATTAGCCTTCGATCTCTCCTCTGGTAATCTGGTGTCTTTATGTAGACAAGAAGACTGTTCGCTGCCTGCCGAGTTCTGACTGAACAATGTCTATAGCTGATGGCAACTGGCCTCTGCCATTGCTAGTGAACTGCTGTACAAGGAGGGCCTCTGATTCCAGTGGTGGAACAGCATTTTCTACAAAGGGTCATACTACCCGTGTACTTTTGCACACAGTGTATAATAGGCCTCCAGAAATTAGCCTCAGCAATCTCTGCACTTTAGCAGTGAAGAGGAAGCATGGGGAGATATGAGAATGAGTCTAGGGCATTTGTTGGGTAAATGAAATGATTCTGTTTTTCAGTGCAATGACAGCCTAGCAATGGGTGGATTACTGTGTCACTGGAGCCAAGAGCTGATAAGGCTAAGCTACATCCTTCTGCACTTATCAGCGCATAGCTACTGGGATTTTGTTCTGTGAGCTATCGAGACGGGCAGCTTGATTCAGTGGCTTTGGTAGGGTATTAAATTGACCACATTACCAGGATGTCAAATACTTGCTAACTTTATGATGCCTTTCAGCAAAGCTCTGCTAGCCCGGTAAATGTATACAGGTGAACCTCATTATCAGGAGCACTGCATTAGTATGCTGGTCATCCAGATGGCTAAAATGACATCGCTGACAGCTTTATATGGGAGCAGGCCAGAAATAGCCACAGCATGTTTCATAGTGCCTTTTGCTCCAATACTAAACGATAACGACTACAAATCAAGTCCAAAAATGTAACTTTTCAAGAAACCAGTGTTCCAATGGATCCAATGAAGAAATTGTTTAAAGCGAAAAGAGAGAACAACCAGGTGCTCAGTGGAGGTACAAGTCGAGTTAAAAACGCACAGTTGGTGCTTCTAGGATCAACGGGAATAAAACTTGAAAGAAGAGAAGCGATCCGAGCTCTCATCAGGGTGCCCTGAAGAAGACCAGTGGGTCAAAACATGTCAGCTTTTTAACCTTTTTGTAATGAATTTCAAGTACCTTGATTTTACGCCCGCCCTCTCCTCCTCTACTGTCTGAGTGCTCGGATCGCTCCTCTTCTTTCAAGTAGAGATTATTTAATTACAATCTCTTGTTAGTACATTTCATTGGTTAAATATTTATAGAAGCCACAGACAGATTTAGACAGTTTCATTCTGGCATCGCTATTTTGGGCTTGTCAGTACAGGCCAGATCTTTTTCTTTTTTTTACTCACAATGTGTCACATTATCGTTGTGAGCCATTTTCATTGGCTACTTTTGCTCAACACTGTGACGAAAATATAGGGCATAAATGATGGGAAATATGGAGATACAAGGTTTCAGGCTGAAAGCAACAATTCATATTTTGTGGAAAATGAAAGCAGTGGGTAAATATTACCGTCATGATGGGGCTAAATGAGAGGTCAGAGTGGCTGGAGGATTTGTGTTCAGCAGGCAACCAACAGCTAGCCTGCTGAACCCCTCAGATCTAAAATCAACATAATTAAAAATGAGGTTTTAAACTTCATATTAAAATGGCTGCACTTCAACCTCACACTGCCCTCTTTTAAAGGTCACTGGCTTTTAATTGCTCTCCATCGCCTTCAGTCTGCTGGTTCTCTGTCCAGTCTGCACTTGATGCTGGACTGTGAACGGGTGTGTGTGTGTGTGTGTGTGTGTGTGTGTGTGTGTGTGTGTGTGTGTGTGTGTGTGTGTGTGTGTGTGTGTGTGTGTGTGTGTGGCACGCGCGCGCGTGTGTGTGACAGAAGGGGGCGGGGCATGGAAAAGCAATCTGTGTGAGGTAGCAGGCCAGAAGCAGGTCTAAACACACTGAGACGGCACTTTGAAATGAGATTGAAAATAATAAGCCATTCTACGTGTCCACATGCACCTGGGTTTTACTGTGCCGTGGATTGCAAAGGCCATTTCCTAGTGACCACACGGTGAGGTAAAATGCATTTGGGGAAATGTTCCACTGCCTCCAGCATCCATCTCCATCACAAACATCGCCATGGTACTGTTACAGTGCTATTGCCTCTGAGGCATTTCCAATTTGACCCTACCCAACCTATCTATGTGCTTCTACGGAGAAAAGATACACTTAAAACACTCTTCTGATCATGACATTTATGGAAAATGGAAATACCATGAATATAAATTCTAAAAGATTGAATACCTTCCATATTTTGTCACTGGTGTGCCAAGAAAAAAGATTCTCAGCAACAAATATGCATCTACACAGATCAGTAAGATTCACACAAATACAAATCTGTTAAAAGCCTTAGATGTATTCTAATAATCATTACTTTCTTTTGTCTTGTCTTTTATTTCTGCATCGAATCTGGAATGCTGCAAAATTCAATTTATTTGTAATGGTACAATGACAATGAAGGATTCAACTTGAACTTGAAATGATGTTTATGTCATTAGCCTAAAAATAGATGTTAAGAGCGTGAAATGCAGATAGCTCAATAACTTTATAAGAAGCGGATGTTTCAAAATGCAGAAATGGCACTGGTTGGTAGGCATGTCTATTGTTCGCATACACAACCAGATCAAAGTAGCTGATCTGGCCGATTGAACGACTGAGGCCAACATTGCCCTCCTTAAAACCCTACACTTTCACTAGAGAGGCTAATAAAACTTTTATTTCCCCCAACGTATAGCCAACAATTAAGAGATTGCAGGTGATTTCATCACGATGCTTGAATTCATGTTTTTCAGTCTTGTTATGAACGTGGAATGTGTTTTTTCCAAAAAATAAGGTGCATCCCCTGGAAGCAGCAATAGTGAGTTTACTGTGTCTATTCCTATTATTTTGTGTCAGAGATGCAGGACACGTACTGTATATTGTTCAACATCACTGCCTTTAGAAAGTTCTAAAGTTCTTGCTATGATTAAAGTAGTTCGAACGGGTTTCGCCATCCTTAGAGGCCTGCACTCTGGCCAGTGGGGCTAAAAAAAGATTGGTGAAGGGAGAGAGTAGACATCCACTGTGTGAAGCAGAAGATTGAGAATAAAAGCAGACAGTGCAGCAATGGGTCAATTGCACCACCCGATTATTCCAAAAAGAACAAAAGAAGTTTCATGGCAATCTGCCCATTAGATTTGGACAGTTTGTGTGCATGACTGCACCTTAATATTTTTCTGCTCAAGTCCTACAGGAAGCATGAGGGCAGCACAGCATATTCCATGGGAATCCAGACTCAAATTTTAGATGTCTTGTTTAGGACTAAAGTGATGGATGGAAAGACCGAAATTCCCATCCTTAAACCTACATCGCTACTGGGCTAAATGGGTGTATGTATGCATTTTGCAAGTTGTGCTTAAAAACAGCCATCCGTCCACATCATACCTTTTCATACAGTCTTTTGTTCTGTATGCTGCCACCTGAAGGTGTCCGGAGAAACAGCCTCTAATATAAACCTCTGTGGAATTCCATGGGGAATGAAAACCGTAAAAGAAAGGCGGCCTTATCAGCTGATCACTCTGAACCCCAGGTCTCTGGTGCCAAGCCCAGCATATTTTTTTCAGAGGCGGCTGGATCATGAGGTCTGGGCACTAAACTGGCTGGAGTGCAGCCTATAATGGGGCATTAGTTGGCCCTTTTGATCTCCAACCCACAGTTTTGAAGCAGTTCATTTCATCCCTTGATCATTTCTGTCAGAATGTGATCATAAAAAGCAATAGGAGACATGGCTGCTAGTGCTGGTGAGGTATCCTCCATAGGCATGTTCTTTTAAGACTTTTTATTACCCTGGCAGAAAGGCACCTACAGTATCGTTGAAGTGTGCTCACCGCAGACCTAGAGACTAGCCAGGTCTGCTATAAGCACACTAGAATAACTATTGCGTAAAGCTAAAAAATAAAAACTGTACTGTACTATGCTCCATAAGGGAATACTGGGTTGTCATAAAGTATCAAGTTATAATTCAAGCAAGAAGATTCTAGTCTGAAAAATGAAATGTGGAAGTGACTTAAACCTACTTTCTCTCAAATGACCAGCAGGAGGCGGGCGGCTCCACTGATCGCAAAACAGTCACATTATTGCAACCGTAGGTCGCAGTTTACTATGAAACCCGGCAGATCCTGTTCGTCAGTCAGTCCGTCCATAACGCCTCAATGTCTATAGTTGACCTGTTGTGACATCACATTGTTGACTGCCACGCTCCATATATGACCAAGACAGCCTGTTCTGGCAATCATATATGGAGATCCCTGATGTCATCAATATTAAGCCCATATTTGGCAATGCCCATATTAGGATGCTCCATATGGCCAAGACAGAATTAATTTGCAAATCAAGACTGCTGACTACTATCATCACCTGGATCTCCATATGTGAAGATCACAACACTGACCTCATCAAACCCTGGATATCCATACATGGAGACGGCTGGATCATCACTTACTGTAGATCTCTATATATGGAGCTGACCTCTACATCTGATTCCCAGATGATGCCCTATTAGGGCAACCATACTAATAGAATCCCTTTTATGCCCATCAATACCTGGGAATGCCCATATATGGAAATATTGTCAGTCTAACCAGTGTGGTTGCCGCAACACGAGTTACACTTGCAAATGTATACCGTCCTTGTCCCTTTTAAGCCCATATCCCTGTCCCAATATATGGGATAATATATCAATATTAAGCGCATATCTGGGAATGCCCATATTTGACAATGCCCATATATGGACGCTCCATATATGGCTAAGACAGAATTAATTTGCAAATCAAGACTATCATCACCTGGATCTCCATATATGAAGATCACGACACTGACCTCATCAAACCCTGGATATCCATACATGGAGATGACTGGATCATTAACTAGATCCCATATATGGAGCTGGTCAATAAATACCTCTACATCTGACCTCACAGACTCCATATATGGATGTAGCTGACCTGTTCTGACATCACAGTGATGACTCGACCAGCTCAGCAGAAGGGTATACATGCCAAAGCACTGCACACGCCCATGTGCACGCACCCATTTGTGCGACCACACCGCTTCTCGCCCTTAGGGTGTCTTACTGGTATAGAAGTCTATAGGAAAATGACACTTCACTTCTAACTTGATTCATTACCTCAGTAAACATAGTGTCTGTTTTTGAGATTATGTTTTCAATGCCTAGTTTCAAGTTTTCTTCAATACAACAGCACAATGTAAATAATGGTACCATTAAGTGTAAAAACAATGGAATGGACAATAAAGCAGGGTATTCCTAGAGGGTGGCACCCTTGTCATTGACAATCACTGTGGCAGCGACATCTCAGCAATCAGGATAGAAGCATACCAAACGGTTATCTCCAGCTCCACCTCTTGTCCAAATATGGTCACTTCTGGTTGACAGAGATCCATGATGGAGACATCCATAGAGGAAGACGGTCAATTGCAATTCCCTAAACCCTAACTCAGAGCTTCAGAACAGTACACCACAAACCAATGGGTGACTACACTGACAATGATGACAGTGGCTCATATCTGCACTTGCTTGCTTTTGCAAACTAAAACATCCTTGCCCTATAACCACCATGCCTTTTATGTCTCGTTAGAGCAGAAACAATTCAGAGTGAAAACAACATTTAGAAACTCCATAGACAAACAACTGCCTGAAAGGTTGATGTCTGATCAATACTAGTTGGCCTCAAAAGCCTTACTTTGCTTGTTGCAGGCATTTCTATTAAATTCCAGTGCAGAGTAGACATGCTAAAAAAGAATGTTATTTCCTACCTAGGCCAATCCAGTGCTGCTTCAGCGAAAGTATAAAATACACGCTGAGGCATTTGCAAGCTCAACCAGACATGATTTGCATCACCACCCAATTCAAATTACCTCTCAGCTGCTTGTTGGGAAGAGTACGGACATGGTTGTTCAGCATATCTGTTCAGAGAAGCATGTGCATTTTCACTTGTTCCAGCCAAAAAAACATCCTGGGTGTTAACGCTATGCCAAGTTCATGCACGGTCGCTCTTAAGCCTGATTTATACTTAGTCGTACGTTAGCTTCCCACGCAGACAATAGATGATCTACAAGCCCACACTCACATTGCCATACAGCACATGGTGGGCTTGTGGATCTGCTATTTTTGGTGTGGTACACAGATGCGCAGCAAAGTATAAGGATATAATATAGATGCCAGGACAAGGGAAGTTCACCTGACAGCTGAATCAGTAGAGATGGTGGGGGAGAACTATTGCATCGAGTACTTTCATCGAGTGCAGATCATTAGGTTGAATTGTTTGTTTCATTATTGATGTATTGATTCGAAAGAGTATGTACAACTTTTAGAAAGACTGAAATATGTACTATAGCTTTAAAAAGTCTCCGATAAGATTGATTTCTCCACAAAAAAATGGTGATGGAAGGTAAATCAACAAATGCAATTAAGGATTTAATTAAAGTGCCAATTCATCTTTGTCTAAAATTAATTCTTTGCCACATGCCCTTAGATCATTTATGGCAGACAGAACCAGGTGAACACAAACCACAAGGGCGTTGGAACTTTGATTTGCAACGGACAAGCACCGTGCAAATTAAAGTGCAGGAAGACAAAGACATTTCCCGGGGGCCTGACCAGAGAGGAAGCTATTTGTACGTTATCAATTTTGATAAAATTAACACGGCTGTACATTGGGCCGTGATTAAATTCTGACAAATTGTCTAACCTCCTGTGCCAGTGCTCAACGCGCAGTTCATTAAACGCTGCGAGGAGGCAGCGTCAGCGACCGCAAATAATAACCATCACGCGTGACAGAGGTAGGTGGCCCTGGTAATCACACAGATGTGTCACACACGCCCCACACATATTTACACAGCACAGGCCTAGGCTAATGCTCTCACACCAATCCTCAGGTTCTCATTTCCTTCGGTCTGGTGATGAAAAAAAATACGGTCCTTCATTCGCCCCAATGCCATTTCATTAGGCAGAAAGAAATAATGTTAAGATTTCAATTTAAGTTCACCTCCATCAGGCACACAGCTCCCGTAGCTGCGTGATGGCATATGGACATCGTGTGACGTCTAAAAGGCAATATGTGACAAAATAACATGAATATTTCCAAATTACATGCACTGGTTCCCACAAGCTGCTCAACAAGCCGGGTTTGCACAAGTCTAATTTCGTACACTCACAGTCACTAAAGATCCCCCCGCCCCTCCTCACCCTCACACAGGACGCAAAATACTAGCAGCCAACGAAATGTAAGCATGAACTAATACTAGATGTTTGGTATATCTTCGCTGTCGGGCAGAAACCTTGTATATACTCCTGTACGTTGTTGTATGACAGCAAAAAATGCAGATCTACAAGCTTGTAACATAATAAGCAATGTCTATCTCTTGTAGATTCTTATTAAACTATAATGACAGTTGAAAGTGGTTAAGTATGTCTGTGGATTTCATACATATTTGACCAATGAAAAGCATTAACAGGAGCTTGTAATTAAATAATTACTACATTGGTTCCACTGGAACACAAGGTTTTTGAGTTTTTTTTCCCTTCCTTTTGGACAAGGTTTCTGCACGACATAGTGTATTCTATGCTAGATATTGCTTATTGTTACTTTTTCTTTACTACTTGGCCTGAACCTCTGACCTCAGAATAATGTGGGCTCACTAGCAATAATAATCTGAATACTAATTAACAGAAATATATTGCTAATTATGAAGTAGGCACGGTTTGCGCAGCATCTCTACTTTCACTGGAGACAGTGTAGGAATGTGCCCACTTTGCATAGTTCTGTTGCCAATCAAAACGCATGCAAGTGACTGGCTCAGGTAAAGACTGACATGGTCCACTGCATCCAATTACAAAACTAACCACACACACAAACATGTAGGTTACGTTCCCTCTCCCTCACACACACGCGCACACACATGCTCCCTCTCTGCCCAACACACTCATATGTAAACAATATAGTCACTTTTCTTTTTTTGCTAAAATGCCAACTCAATAATTTGGGACAAATGCACACATAAAAAAAACAGTAGGTGATGTTTTTTTTCCCACAATTTACTCCGTCTATAAAAAGACCAATTAACGATACTCAAGGGGGGCGTGTTTAATTTTTATGTTCAGATGCGTTCCCCCTAACATGTACAATAAAAGCTGACGAAAAATGAATGAGACTGGAGGCAGTCCCTGAGCCATTATGTCATTGTTCATGAAGCAGTTGTGTGTTCACACTGGCTTCTGGGGAGCACAGCTAATGGGATTCCTGCACTCTGCCTTTTCCTTTGGAGAAGTGAAGGCATGGGCAGGGGCGTCACACCAAATTCTGGGCCCTGGGTACAAGGATTCACTGCGAGCCCCCCATGATGAATGTTAAATATTGAAAAATATCAGATATACAAGCTCACGCTCATACAAGCTTGTAGATCTGATATTTTTGAAAAATCGTGAAAATGTGTGCAAGAAACCTATGTCAAGGACCCTCAAGATGATATGTATTTGGCCACGGACCCCGATCTCAAAATATTTAGTTCCAGGGACCCCCAGAAGCAAAATTTGAGTTAGAAATGTTTGCTTAAAAAATACATATATTCAAAGAGATTTTCACACATTTTAAAAAATAGCAGATCTACAAGCTCGCAGCGCGGCACTCGGTGCCGCGCTGTGAGCTTGTATATCTGCTATTTTTCAATAGATAAAGTTACTAGGGCCCCTCCACCTTGGGCCCCAGTAACTCAGTCCCACTTTCAGTCCCTTCCTACCCCTTGTGACGCCCCTGGGCATGGGGAGGAGAATAGACAGGGCTGCATCTGAATCCTCTTTGGCTGGGAAATGAACCGCGAGACAAAGGAAGGTGAGGCTGACAGTCTCTGGAGAAGACCATTATACTGTAAGATAGTGGGCTGGTTCTGTTTCACTGTCAAAGCGGGAAAAAAAACTGATTTACTGAGACTTTTTCGCACGCACGGACGCACACACGCACACACACGCTCAATCGCATACTGTACATCCATGTGCATTTAAACACACAAAGACTTTCGCAATTCTAACTCACAATGTATGCCAACCTCTGTGTACAAGCTGTAGTTAACATGCCTTGATATTGTGTGTGTGTGTGTGTGTGTGTGTGTGTGTGTGTGTGTGTGTGTGTGTGTGTGTGTGTGTGTGTGTGTTGAATTGAATTGAATTGTGTGTGTCTGTGTACAGTACACACATATACAGACACATACGTATGTATGTGCTCTGCTTTTGAGTCCTTGGTTTAGAAACATGCTTACTTTAAACCGACATAGAAAGACGAAAAAAGAAAGATTCCTCCAAAAACAATGACGCCAAAGAATGCACGGTTTCTTCAAAGCGAGGGATTAGGGCAGCTGCCAATACACAGGGTGTGCGTGTTTGCCACTGCATGTTTGAATCAATACGTGTCAAATTCAGCTTGAAACACAATTAGCCTGTGCTAAAATGAAAAAGAGAAAAAATACACAGCAGGAAGATTAAAGGCGAGCACAATGTTCCACTCAAAAGCTTTCACATTCGGCACATACACAGCTTTTTAGACGTATGACAGCTTGTTATGTGCAGTGCTAGTTGAAGAAAGGAAACACAGAGGAAAGCATGCATTTGTGTGAATTTCCAAACACTTTCTCGTGTTCGTCGACCAAACGAATACCGGCTTTGAGGGCCGTGATTTCCGTAGGATATCAAGCTATGGCTGACTTATGCATAACTCACTTCTAACCCACTTCGACCTGCCTGACTCAACCCTCCCCCCACACGTTGGTGCTCAAAGGAGGATCAAGTGAGTGCAATGGAACAGAAAGGAGGGGGAGAAGGGAGGAGAGAATGCTGTATGGAGTGTAGTATAGGATCATCCATCTGTGCAGAGTAATTAATGTCTGTATCTGCAGGCTGCATGAATCACATTCTTTTCAAATTGATAGCACAGACTCCTTGTAATTGCACTGATGGTCTGTTGCAGTAGATAAATAAAGAAATCCAGTGTAAAAGCTGTTTAGGTTCTGCCACAGTCTGTAGGCTTTGAGGACCCCAAGTGTTTATCTAGTGCAAGAGTTAGTGAAAATTGATAGAGATTTCATGTGCAAACCAGAGTGGTTGCAGATCTCTAATGCTGTTGTCTTTGATGCAGAGCTTTAGCCTTTGAAGCTCCGTGCAGCGTCAATTTGTAAGAGACACGCATCTTTCTATTAGAGCTGCTGACGTTCATATGCATGCCTCCTTTAATCCAGCCCACCATGTTGACATACAGTGATGCAGGAGTGAGGTTTGCCTGGGCATAATGCAGTGTTAGCATCAAGCAATTGGTCACTAGAAAAGGGGGGGGGGGGGGAGTGAAAGGAGGACCATCTATTCCAAAATGCAACGGAAGTTCATCATAGTTAATCTTCTTTGAGGATATTTGCACACTGAAAAAACAACAACACAAAAAACATGCCCAATATCCAATCTGCAAGGCCGTAATACATCTTCCTGTTCTTCACGTGCACAAGGCGATGACAGGATATGGTTCTGCTGATGTGAGCACAGTCCGTGTTACATTACTAAGACGGATGGATATAGCAACCAAAGCACTACACAGATACCGAGGTTCTCGCTCGGTGCAAATGCTGCATCACGATAGGTGTGAACAATTAATCCTGCCAATAGTGCACTAAAGGAGTCTCTGTTCTCAAATCCAGCGCTGGGAATAGCAGAGCATCAGTGTGCCGGAGCATGGCTGTTTGACAGGGCTCCGTGAGAGGAGAGCCCTCTTACCCCAGTGTAATCAGCTGAACTGAGCGGGTTCAGCAAAGGATCTGTGCAGCTGTGCTTTATTACAGACACAATGAGTCCCAGATTAGGGGATCCGGGACATGGGAGGAGGGGACGGGGGGATTGAGCATGAGGAGGGAAAGGAGAAAAAAAAGGGAGAAAACGACTCCAAACACATCTGTCCTCAGTTTGTCTTCAGCTAAAACACCAAACCACAAGCACGACCATGTACAAATCTGTCTCCACTTGGACGGGCCGCCTGCGGAAATGTTTCCAGACGTTGGGTTTTTAACGCTGGGGCTCATGGGAATAGTCATGTCGCTCATGTCACCTTGCAGCCGATAGCGATATTCGACAGGGTCACATTGACATGCGTAACGGTGGCATAAACAAGTCAAGAGTGTACTTGCGTGGTGATAATGTACAGTGGAATGCTTATAGACAGCCACCGGTGTTCACTATGTCCCAGGGAGGATATGGGTGATGCTTCGCTAATTATGACCCTTGACAGCATTTTTCTTATGGCATGGCTCTGGGAGAGGTGTCTACAAATCGGTCTGTCTGTCTGATTTTTGTCTGTTTGTCGATCTGGGGCTATTCTCGCAAGGCAGCGTTCCGGGCCTTCACATTATTACTATACTTTCTTTCATATTTAACTTTAATTTTATAATGGATGGAAGTAAATAAAGGTCAGATCAACCTGAAACATTGGCCAAATTTGGAGTTAGGTGCCATTGGTGATTGCAGGCTACATGAAGTGCGAGATCCACATGGCTATGTGTTAGTCACATAAAAATATTCCGCTCCCTCGTCGATTATCCCCCGCTTTGCTTTGAAATGTCGTCAAAGCATCCGTACAAATAACTGTCGTTCAATTAGGCAATGCTTTTGGACCGAGCGCGAATGCACATTAGTGCAGCAATTACCGTAGCTGTGCACTATCAGACTTCAAGAATGCAGGCAAGCATGATACCGCCACCTCCTGAATCACCCAGACTGTACCTGAAAAAGACTAGTACATAGAGAACAGCACCGTCTGGCCTGTCCTCGCGCTTGTCATCTGGCTTCAATGGTACCTCTCAGACAACAAAGATGCAGGTTCACACAGCGTGTTATGCCAACAGAGAAGAGACTCATTGGGAAGACATCCCCTGCCATTAAAGCTGGTCTGTTTACTGAAAGACCACGTTATCCTGCCTTTGAACGGCTCCCACACGAGGAGCGATTAAACATCAAAACCAGAGCACTTCACACTAATCCACCATCCAGCTCCACGGTGGTCTCAGGTTTAGCTTGTTGTTTCTTCTTTTGCTCATTTTGATGCTAAAAAACTAAATATTATTCATGATAAATTTGAAATGTTTGAGAAGATGCATCATGAAGATATTTAATATACATTTCTGAATCCTTTTTTGCCTGCAGAATTTATTTGCAAATTGCATCAGAACTAACCTACAAATAGAAACGTCCTTTGGCTTTCTGATGCTTACTGAGTCTGCTATTTCACTCTCCGGGTATAAGGCTGAGGGCGGAGAAATCTAAACTTGGCAACGAGTTGCCTGCAGGCTCCTATAACATACACTGGATAGAGCGCCGCTTCCACGTTGGAAACAGTCAGAGGATTAAATTGTGCCAGGTGGCGTCCCATTTTCTTCAAAAGTCCCCTGCTAGGCCTCCAGGTATAAGAATAGCAATTCTGGAGAGTGGGATTGATCCCATTCTTTGGAGCATGCGAACAGGCAGACAGGAACGATGGAGGGATGCATTACCTTGACTGTGGCTAGTCTTATTTAGATTACTCATCAGCCTTCTCTCAGGCTAGTTTAGGGGGGTTCTTAGTCACCAGGCAGTTACCCACTGGTCTCTCATGCACTGTGCTCGGAAAAGGTAATCTTAAGGAGTTTTTAAATGTATTTTTTCTCAAAGATTATTTGGATTTGTAAGTAAGCATGTACCACGCGTCTACGAACCCATTTAAGTTACAGTACCATGTGTGATAAAAACAGCCTTTTTCTTCTTCAATACGTTACGTTCTGTGGCTAGGCTATGACACAGCTACTTGCAGTCACCCTATCCTTTGCCACCCTATTTCCTGCAGGACTTCCTCAGATCCAGCATTATAGGTGGAGGGTCAAGATGTACGGCCTTGTAACTCATATTATATGAATTCAATAACACATGCCCTGCATGGTTCTTGATGGGAGCAGTAAAACAAAGTTTAATATCCCAGTGTGTTAGAATCGCTAATCTTCAGTGCTGAGGGCTGCAAGGCCGTAACTCAGTGTCCATGGCCACCTCACAGACACTGCACGCCATCTCTCCTCACACTCAACACTGCACGGCCGCGTTGAAGAGGTGTTCTCCCAATACAATTGATATGGCAGCCATAAATAACCCACTCCGCTGACACCTTTAGAGTCTTACCGGTTCTGTGATGTCAGCACTGTGCTGACATCACAGAACTGCAGGAACCCTAAACCGCTCACATTGCTGTCCGACTCGCCCACCTCCAATGGTTTTCTCCTGAAAATACGAAACTGATAATTTTTTGAAGGTTAGCCTTGACAAAGAAGGGCAGAGTTGAGTTAACGCTACTAGACGTAGGCTTTGGAGCGAGCAGAGTATTTGCATAATATGGCAGCTCTATGAGGTCACACAATACAGACCAAGCCTAGCGTGTTGATGCTGCGGTAGCCTTTCAAGCCCCCCTTCAACAGATGGTTTGAATCATGTGAGCCGGAGTCACACTGAGTTTTGGAATAGAGTAAAGGTCCCATGTATGTGCAAAGCCACAGTGTCTTTTACACAAATTGAATAACACATCATATCATGCATGTGAAAATATAGAATTATTGACCCCATTATTGACTTATGTGCTCATGCTATCGAAAAACAGATGGCACTGGAAGGAGAAAGTACCCCCAAACATGCAGAGCTGTTTCGCTGCAATTCATCAGCTGGTTTATTTTTTTTAATGATTTGCCAAACAGTTGCCTTCAAGCAGATGTCACAGCGATGTTTGAAAATGAGACTGTCTGCAACTGCACAGAATTATGGAAGGAATAAATAGACAGGGGGTTGCACGTGCGCACACAGACAGTGGCAAAATGAAGTAGGACTTTTGGAAGGAGTTTGAGTTTTGAATGACATAGGCTAAATCATTTCTTTCTGCAAGAAATTATCCAATTGAAATTACCTCCCTGTCCTCGGCGGATCCAGCTAACATTAAAGCAGGAGAGGAGGTACTGTAGACAAAAGACAACTCAGAAGACAGAGCTCCATTAAGTCCACCTGTGCGACTTCCACTACTGAGGTGTCAAATAGAGCACTCTCATATTCATTATGGCCTACTCACAAAAAGGGAGGGGCAGACATATGTTTCCAGGGTTTGTTTAAAGCCAGGGGGTAAAATAGCAAATGAATGTTAACTTGCTTTCATGGGAGATGTTCAGGGCTATCAGGTTGCTCAGCGGAGAGACTATCCCCCCTCGGAACAGTAATGGTCAGTAGGGGATACAATCTGGGAAAGGGCGTTGTCTGTGAACCTCAACACGTTGCCCTGTCTTGTATTACTGGTCCCCCATCCTTTATGTAGCAGGGACAATGACAGCTTTTGGGAGGGGGGCCCAGAAGGCCGAGTTGGGGAGCTCTGGTTACCCTCAATAGCGGTGTCATAACAACACGGGGAGGAAGGGCTCGCTTACACAGCAACCGGTTTATCTTGGGTGCATTTCTCTAGGTGTACCACGCTGTTTAGATGCCTACGGGTGCTGATTTGTAAGCAGTAAATAAATACACACACTAACGCAAACACACAGTGAGAGAGGAGAGCACTTGCTCAAACACAAACACCTACACACGGGCTACACACACACACACACAAAATAAACTTGGTGTGTGTCGTAATGTTTGTATCGTTCCTCCCCTGATTAGCATACTGTGGGCGTACATGGGTCAGAGGTCGTCTCCATCACACAGCAGCCCCTTTGAGTGTGGACTCACAATGGGCAGTTAGCTGAATGCTTTTACCCAAACCACCTCCCTCCTCACCCACAGCTCCACCATATCCAGTTATTCACCGTGCAGGTTTACCTTTTGAAAAGTATCTTGCAGGCTGCAGCACTGTAACCTGAAGCAGTCTTTTTGCATATTATCACTTTTCAACCGAGAGAGTGAGCAGAGGACGGTGGAAGGAGGGAGAAGGGGAAAACATTGGCAGATAAGCAAAAATAACAAAACAAAAAGCCTCCTGGACCAAAGAGGAGGAGAAAGGGGTAAATGAGTGAAAGCAGCAGTGCTGTGCTAGTATCCGTTTTGTAACATCCTGGTCCAGGGGGACACCGCAGGCCTTCTTTCAGTCGTCACATTAAAAAGACCCATCCGTCAAGGCACAGGGCTTTTTAGTGCGATCTCCACTGCCTGGCCAAGAGGGGACACTTTCCATTGCGTGGGCCAAAACCCCTTAAACCAGCTAGTGTAAATAAGATTTCCACTGGCACTCATTGTGGCCAGCAGACAAAGAAGGCTATAACATTCCAAAAAAAAGAGAGAAAACAATGCCCTCAAAGACATGGTGGGAGGGAGGATTTTTGCCCTGTAACCAAGGGCAACGGAGCATACAGGAGAGTACACCTGTTACCCTGAGCCATTTTTTAAATGAATTGCCTCGACTGAGCGTGGTTCATTTGAAGTTCATTTCAGAACATGGCATTATGACGGCATTAAATCGGATTCCTTTCTTGAAACTACAGTTGTTGTTTTCCGGTTTGGGACTTGAGCCTCAGTGAGGGCTTATTGTGCCGGAAGCCCAAACGATTAAATATGCAGGCTTCAGTCAGAATATTAGCGGATATCTCAAACTGCGTCCACCACGAGTGGATATTGAGTTGCATTCTGAACTAGAGGGGGTGGGCAGGAAGGAGGTAACGTGACAGCTGTGGCAACCCGGGATGCCAGGACGATTTGGAACCACAAACATTTGCCTTTCTGCCTCACTGGAATCCACATTAGGAGGTTGTCACCAGATCAGTGACCCTCAGACATGCCCTCTAGCAGCTGTGCGTGGAGTTTAGGTCCCTAACATAAACAAGAGATGAGGTTTTCAGAGACGGAGGGCTGCTGCCACATCTCATATACCCAACACTGTAAAATGAGTAAGTGAAGTCATCATTTCATGAGAGGTAGTTGAATCCAACCTGCATATCTTGGCTTTATTGTGTATGCAGGAAAGAATGAGGGAAAGATAGCTGGTAACATGAGATCCCCCATATGCATCATAAATCAATCATGATAACATCACAGGCGTCATACGATATTACGCCAAATACTGGAATCCTTAATGTTGTCCTTGCATGTGTCCCCCTCAATCAGCCTGAGCTCTTCTTTGGAAGAAACAGTCGGAGCAGACCAGCAGGAGCCAACCTTTCTAAGATCAATGTTACATATGGCACACTCCAAACTGAAGGCAGGGGAGCGCCCGTGGGTTCCATTCAAACATGGACGGACAGCTGGTGCCGTGAGCTACTACAGCGGCAGAGGATTCCTGGGGAACTCGACGCCCCCATCCCCATTTTTACGGCGGCTGTGGAATTGCGGGCAAATTGTGGAGCTTCTCTGGTAAGAACATTAAAAGGACTTTTATAGCCCTGACAGCAAAGCCCAGGTCACTTTAATGAGGGACGGTGTCCAGCCCTTGCTCCCCCTTCGCTTTAACGGCCTCCTCCTCCTCCTCATCGTAGTCCACTGCGGACCCTGAGTCACATCAGGGACATCTGGCTCTCCATCTCCAAGCATGGCCCTTAATGGCCAATTACAAACTCCAGGGCCAGGGAATATGTTCCAATTTATAGTTCCAATGTATCCAAACCCAGAATCCTCCGTCTATCATGGCCACATTAGGTTATATGAGACAGGAGGCACATCAGACCTAATCAGCCTTATCCCTTCCAGAGGACAGCCATTAAATCCCCCACGTACCAAGCCAACCCAGCCATCAACTCCCAGTACAGTGAATTAAACAAACGAATGGCTTCCTCACTGTTACAATTTAAAAAACATAAAATAACATGGAACTTTGTAACCCATTTAGGGGCTTCTCCATAGACACAGGAAAATCTGGAGTATTCATTTAAATCTGCTAGTGTACAAACTGACCCCATGACACTCGAACGGATAAATTAACACTCTGGATTTTGCAGTGTACACTTAGCCTGGGTCAACTGGAATTATAAAAACGTTTATAAAGTCCCTATTGAATCCAATGAGTCTTTGGATCATCTCTTCAATGTCTGCTTCGTATTCTCTGCCTGCCCTGTATTTTCAATAGGCAGCCAATGGTGGACAAAGTATATACTCAAGTAGTACTCAAGTATTCAAAAGAACAAATTACGAAGTACATTTTCAAAAGTAGTGAAAATAGTCGATTTACAAGTAATCAATTCGTCACTCTTTTCACTATATTTTCACTATATATATTTTTTTTTATCCTTTTAGTAATGTCTTACTGTACCACGTGCTGTTTATATTTCTGACTAATAAAGTATTCAATCATTTACTTAAGTAACAGTACTCAAGTAAATGTACTTTATGGCAGTGGTTCTCAACCTGTGGGTCGGGACCCCCTGGGGGTCCCCAAATTATTTTGGGGGCCCCCCAGATTATTAGCTTAATGTGCAACATTGTTTTCTCACTCAACAGTAAACAAACCAACATAAAGTTTAAGTGTATAGAGGGTATCTGCACATTTGTAAAGTAACAATTTAAGGACTTTTTAATATCTCTAAAATGACAAATGTAACATTGGCCAAATTGTAAAATATCAGAGGCAGAAATTTTGAAAATAGCCGATCTACAGGCGTTGTGAGCATGTAGATTGGCTATTTTCACAATAGAACATTTTTATACAAAATGTAATGCCTCAACTCTTAGTGCTCGTCAGGTTGGGGGGGGGGCCGGGGGGGGGGGGGGGGGTCCCCCAGTTAAATATGATTACTTTGGCCATCGCTGAAAAGGTTGAGAACCACTACTTTATGGTACTGTCCACCACTGCATGCAACTGAGAATTAGGCAGGTTATGCACAGCCATTTCAGTTGCCCCTGACAACGCATGTTTTTTGCCTGGTTGAGCCCTCTTCATTTGAGCTCTTCTTCCCTTCTTTTAGCTCCTTCCAGCTGGGGGTCTCCTGCCTTTATTAAGTCCCCTCCCCCTTCCATTATAAACACAACAGTGTTATCCATGTCAAATCCATTGGAGATGGCCTGGGGATGCCAATATAGATTCACTCTGACTCTGAGCCACTTCTTGTAGGGCTGGGCAACGACACGGTTCAAAACAACCGAGGAGAAGAGTTCAAAAGCAGAAAGAACAAATCAAACAATTCTTTATCTGATCCTGGATCCTCCTAATCCGTCAGAGGATTTGGTTTCACGCAAACAGCTCCACTAGATTTTAAAGGTGTCCACTGCAAACATTCCACTTACACCAAGCAAATGTTAACAATGGTAACAAGGAAATGAAAATTCCTGGAGACCCTGCGTCTCCAGACATGTAGTGAGGAAGGAAAAACATAATGGAACTCTTTTCAGTAGTGTTGGTAAGCTCAGAGAAAAGAGGATTTTTGTATAAAACACTTTAATCTCCATACTGTATTGAAGTGCTTAACAGACAGAGAATTCCACTTCAAGGGAGGCAGAGAAGAACAGAACAATAGCATCGGACACGTTACTTCTCCCACTATAAGTCAATACACTGTAAAGTAAAAAAAAGAAACAATGTAAAACAATTATGTTTTACGGCACAAAGCATTTGCACAGAATTGTGAGGAAATGAGGGGCCTGGGATTTAATTCCTTGTCACATGTTGTTTTCCAGACAGCAGGTGTCTTCAAACAATTAACACCTCCCAGCATCCCTTCACCTTCCTGTCCTGAGCCACAGGTGTGACAACACCGAGGTGTGACCTGATGAAAGACACACTCCCAATGGAGTGCCAAATGTCCGTTCCCCTTCACCGATAGGCCGTTCTTTATCGCCCTCAGACTAGGGAGGCATGTTTGTTTGGTCTTACAAATGGTTAGCCCAACACACACACGCGCACAGCATATCTCGGTAAAAATAAACAGTTAACACCACTAGCTCACACATTACACACACACATGAAGAAAAAGAATCAGACAAAAAAGCAGCAGACAGGAAAATATGACGGCCAGCATCACAGGTGATTGTTTGAATGGTCCACCTGCGCACTTCTCCTTTCATCCAACACTGCCTCCTGCTCGCCCAGTGGCCGGAACTCCAGAAGTGACAGTGAATACTAACAGTGGCAGCCAGCGTCTCCTGGGTCACCGTTCGGTAGGCACGCCGCCGAATCATAAATGAGCGACTGACACAAAACACACAGGCTTAAGGAACGGGGAAAAGAAGAAATAAGGTTGAAGGATGAGAGGTGGTGTAGGCAATGAATTTAGAGGTTGGGGGGATTTTCGATATGACAGGGGTAGTTATTTGCTGGCAGCAGCAAGCCCTTCACCAACAAAGGGCCTTTCATATTTCCTGTGAACAGAGAGACAGAGACTCCCATTAATCCCTGAGGGAGGGCTCATCTGAGCCTTCTCCTCCGCACATAAATTACTCTTCGTATGCCCTTCCTTCTATTACTGCTCTATGTTTACAGCACAGAAAGCAACGAGAGAAAGTGGAGGAGCACGGCCACACATCTTTAACGTGTTAGGCCACTCTTAAAACTGTTATGTCGCCACTAACTCATAACACATGTGCCAACATTCGCTTTGCTCCTCCAAGCCACAGTCAGGAAGCTGTGGCAACTCTCTCTTTCACGTTTCCCTCTCTCCCTCTTTCTAATAGGAAGGCCGCAATCAGATGTTTGGCGACTTGGCCAAAGCTCTGCCCAGCTGTCGCAGTTTTGAGCAGATGAAACCCCCGTCTGACGGCCACAGAACATGCCAATCCTCACTTATCCCACACAGAATGGAGTTTGACAGTAGTGCACAGCTGCATGTGTACACACACTTGCGTAGACCCCTTGGTGGTCTGGGTGCCAAGCACCATAACACATGCTGAGGCAGCTATCGTGCCTCAGCGCGCCTTCCTCAACACGCACGTGTCTGAGGATGGATTGGCTTTAAATGGAGGGGTGGTGTGAGGGGTAGGGGTGTGGTTAGGAGGGAGAGGGAAAATCTCTCACTTATGTGTGTGTGTGTGTGTGTGTGTGTGTGTGTGTGTGTGTGTGTGTGTGTGTGTGTGTGTGTGTGTGCACAGTGTCCGTACCACCTTATTTCAAACGGACACAAATCGATGTTGGTGCAATCACATTTTCCAAGCATGCCGTGGACGGACCAATAAATAAAGGCCAGGGCTAATCAAAGGCTGGGAATGGAGGGGATAGGCCGAGGGCAGGTCACTGCTTCACCTGGCTACGGATAAGTGGCATGGTATTTTGTTCCAGCTGTTGACAGGGTCCGGCACTTAATACCGCACACACGCAGCCCCCTAAATGTCTTCAAAGGCTGGGCATGTAGTTGCTGTGCATGAAACGAACTGCAGCCTCAGAATGACAGAATAGCATACCATGAAAGCCGCCATAATGTCGTGCGTGCGATAGACTGATTCAAGCAGTGTGTGTGACAGGTCGGTGTGTGGACAAAACACAGTCATTGCAGAAGGCTCCCCCTGCCTTTGCACTCAGATTATTCATCTAAGCAGTCCTACTTTAGCACCAGCCCTGTGGAACCACATCCATTTGTCTGATTCAACACTATGAATCATGGGTAGTGTGCACAGCTGCAGGCATGACAATGCACCAGCAGGACTGCATGCTTGCATGTAAAACCGCTGTAGTCTAAAATATCAAACAGGAAAAGTGGATTTCGACGTGCTTCATCATGCATTCATCAAACATCTATCACTGTAAAGCCTCAGAGCTCCTCCACATATCAACACGCCCTGCGGGACATTGATCATTTTTGCGTGCAAAGACCACAACCGCGACTGGTCAATATGTTTTTATCCAGCGACCGTGAAAGTGCAATTAATTATCTTGTTAGTCAAAATGAAACACAACAGATACGGAACAGTTGTAAAATTGCATTCATCAAATTTCTATTCAAACGGCCAATCACTCAGAGTGGACACATAAAAAGAGCACAGACAATGGCCCCCATTGGTTGCTAGTCACTCAGCACAGAATAGGGCCGGTAAATGCAACACACAATGGCTTGTTTGTGACGGTGTGACCTCAGTGCTCCTAGACAACGCATTCCCGGCAGGACACAAGCGGGAAAACAATCCTTTCTCATTCAAATGGTTTCACCACAGTTGTATCTCTGCTGATCTTCCAATAAAGTCCACTTTAAAGTGAGGCCTGTAGGGAGCAACTCTAGTATTAGTCTGTAGCACTAGCCAAAAAGAAACAGTTGGTACAGACATAATAATGGCATGTCAACTGGATGCTTTATGTTCTTGGCCAGCCGTCTACAACATACAGGGGCTTTAGAAGTGTTTATGTGATCCCAGTCAGCTGGCACCCACTTGTCCATACTCCTTCTGGAGTGTTGTGATAGGGAGCTTTTCAAGTCCAAAATAGACTGACCCCCCAATGCATGCCTCACCTACACACTCGCCTTAAAGCCAAATTGCCTTCCGTGTCTGCAGCTGCGAGGATCTGTTTGGGTCCACTAGTCCTAGCATGATGTACATTTCGTCACCAGCAGTCCGAATTTTCGGACTGCTCATACTTTATGACTGGACGGACAAGTATACTCACTGCACATGTCATGCACTAGAAAAGCAAACCTATACTGCTGGAGTGAAGAGATCACTAACAGCAGGTATAACTCATCATTAGAAGACTATAAAGACAACCAAATGTGCTTCAATTCTTGAAGGGAAATTGCCCTGACAGTTGGAAGAGATTAAAGTGTTTGCCGTCAGAAGTGGTATCTACAAGAAAGATTTTGATTTGTTGTGCACATGTGTGGAATGTGTGCACGCCTGCAGACACCGACTAGTAGTATGTACAGAACCGCGTTGGGTTAGGGCGTACGCTGTCCCTCGCGGCTACACATAACCCCTCACCCCACCCCCAGACAAGTGCGCACACACACACACAAGTTGCATATACAGTACACTCACATTTACACACCCTTGATCACACACATAAACACCCTGATACATTTGTCCTTTTACCTAATCCCTTGGCAATCTGGCAGCATATAAACAAACACTTGAAAAATTCAACAAGCGAATCTAAATGAATACCTCTGAGGATGGCTGAGCCAGCATCAGTGCTTCTCCGTTCCTGATCTCTGAATCAGCCTATGGCTAAGCCTACATGTAATATGTGAAGTCTGTGTATGAATCGCTGAGCAACCCGGCCTAATAAGCTTTGTGTGCATTATTAAAAATGTCCTTTCAGCTGGACCTCAACAGGGACAGCTTCTAATAACAAACAGTGATATGGTGCACTATCAATTCAATCTCTTTCTTTTCCTACTACTTCTTATTTCCACTGGGATGTGGTGGCGGTCTTATGTACAAATACCTTAACAATGTATTGCACACTGATAAGCTTCTCCAAAGTCAATAAAAATGGTTTTAGTTGAACCCCACAAGGGACAAAGCGCGAGTATAAACACAAGTACCGAGGCTGGAAAAATAGGATCACGGCATGCTGATCCAATATAAATGCATGCCTCTCTTGCCTCCCACCAGGCTGCTCAGACCGGGGGTGTTCAGGGAGGACGAGGCCAGAGAGAACATGTGGTCCGTCTCCCCTGCCCCATGCATGGCTCTGCTGCGCCCAAGTCCACACAACATTCCTGACATACTTCAATTAATTCAAATGTTCTGGCCTGGCTCAACGCTTCTCCTTTGTCTTCCATAGCTACATATTGTCACTGTCGGGCAGAAACCTGGTATGTTTTTTATTTATTTTTCCGAAGTAAAGCCCTGCTTCAGCAGACAAGGCTGTCGCACAAAAGTAGTGAAAACAGCAGATCTACAAGCACACAACGCCTCGCGGTGCGAGGCGTTGTGTGCTTGTAGATCGGCTGTTTTCACTAGTTTAGTTCATTTTTTTAAGGTTTCCACCCGACAACGACAATATGTTAAATTAATCAACAAACGAATAAATAATAATAATAATAATAATAAAGAACCAGAGAAGATAAAGGATCGTCTGATTGAAATAAAAGCCACACAGCCACACCAGCAGTGTAAATCCCTGCAGCTTGAAAAGCTTGATCACTGATTTAGAATCCACGGGGAATCCTTCATCTGCATCTGATAATGATGACCTCGGTTCAAGAGGAGCTGCTGTAATGTGTTTGTGCCGCAAGTGTTAATCCTTCAATCAGTTCACGCATTTCAGTCTGATCTCTCTCACAGACGCAGCGCATCAAAGGGGGGCATCCTGATCCAGTGTGACTCTTCAATGTGACTGCGTGGGCTTTTCTACGTTTCTACTTTGGCAGAAGACAATTGGTCAAATAGTGTAAAAGAGTAATGATTTAATAAATACCCACTGAAAAGCGAAAATTCGAAGATAGAGTTGCCCCTCGGTTTGATTCAATGCCCCGGTGCCTTAATAAGGCCAATTCATTTTCCTCCAGGGCCCGACTCCCTCTATCACTACTGACAGGCGTGAAAGGTCAATAACCTTGGCTCATAGCCCTCATATGGTTAGCAATGCCATATATTAATGGGTGAGGCCGTTATTCCAAACTCTTCAAGTCAGCCGAAGGAAGCTTATCTTCTACAAAGGTCACAGTGCTTAGAACACTTAGTGTGAGAGTGAAAGGCTGACACAGAATCTATACAAGATTGAGCGTAGCTCTCTGGTGGACTACGTAGTCTGGGGAGGCGGGTGGCATGGTGCGATTCGAAGCACCTGCAAAAAACAGTTCAACTCTTACTGTTGCTGAGCCACCATTTGCGCATTTGAGAAGGTGTGTAATGGTGTTCTGAGATGTGCTTTGACATTATTATTTTTTTAAGTTTACTGAAACAAGATATTCAATTCAAGTTCATCATCCCTGTTTGGTAAACTCCACTCAAACAGAAAAAGCACCTTGGTTCATGTTCAAAGCTCACATGAAACAGCATTACCATCTAATATCTTTATTATCCACTGTGGAATCAAGCTGATTCAAATCAAATAAATCACAAACATTGCCAGCTTTGTACTGCACTTTCCTATCAGGCATCTCCCTGGTGCATTTAATGTGCTTAGGTTGCAATAGCAGAGCAGATATGCATGGTGTAGTGAGCAGACCTTCAGCTTCTTGCAGTAGTTACACCCTCCAGTGCCCCTACAACCTCCCTTCAGCCAAGTCCCCTGCTGAGCCTGCGATCCTACAGGAAATAAAGTGGCGACATGCTGCACAGTCTTTAATGCCTCTGTAAATATCGACAGAGGGAGAGAGATAAACCCAGACAATGCTAGGCCACAGGACGATATGCTGCATTCACCCCTGCAGTGTTCACTGAAGTAGTAACTGCAAATCGGTGCCGGGTCAATCATACAGTACCACCCACGACAGTGAGATGGCAGGCACCAGAGTCAGCAAAGGCCCAGCACCAGTCGATCACTCAACGCCAGACACCAAACACAGAGAGCCTCACACACTCATCTGATGAGCAAACAGTTTGGGTAGGAGATGGGAGGCAATGTTCCTCATCAAGATTCAACTGCTTGATCAAATGAGTAAAAATCCAGATAACGATCTGACCAAATATCAATACCCATCCCTTGCAGGTGGCCTGGCGATATGACCCTTGACTAATGGATGGTCAGTAGGCCGTTTTACTATCCTGTCTCTCCCCCAGGCTCAGGCAAACAGAACATAAATCAAGATAGTGAAATAATAAACAAAAACAATATATATATAGCCATCGATCAAAGATATTACCCACCAGCAATAACCAGAACTTCACACTCATCAAACTCACACAACAGAGGTCATAGGCAAGAAACAAGTGGGCAGTCAGGAAAGACTCTTCAATTTACAATTTACGATTTACAATAAGCAAGGTAATCAATACATCAACATCGATACATCAAATGCATAGAAATAGTAATCAATGAAACAACGTAGGTAGACCAAGCACCTATTCAGTAAAAACTTGATGAATCAAAAAACAGAATTCTATCTAAATGGTGTCTGTATGGTGATTAAGGGTATAGTGAGTCTTCAGACCACGGTGTAAGCTAGGGAGTGAGTCTGCAGTTCTAATTGCAATGGGGAGTTTATTCCACAGTTTGGGGGCCAGGACGGCGAAGAGCCTAGGACGAGTGGATCGGTGTGCATGCGTGCGTGCGTTTGCGTGTAATGGGGGCGGGGGGTGATAGCTGTAGGACAGAGGTACAGATGAAGGGAGGGTGCATGAGGGATGTCACAAGACACGACCTAGCAAGACATCAGAGGTTGGATCCCGGGGAACCGCTGCTGCAATGAAATAGAAGCCTGGCTGGAACACAATAGTTGGCGTGGCCCGCAGGAGGCAGCCGTCTCTTCTCAGCCAGGATATTGGGCTTTGTGAACATGGTTACAGTATCTGGGTCAATTAATGTATCCCTGCCTCAAATTTCACTTTTGTTGTCAAAGGAATAATAGTGCAGCCAATTCTTGTAACCTCTTGAGCCCAGCATGAGGTTTTTAAACCCTGCGTGTTACATGAAATAATTATACTATTTACACCAGCCCCCATAAGTCACATCTGCCCATGAAATATTGTGGTGCATCTTAATGGGAATGGGCTTATTGTGTCTAAAAATACATATTTAGCCACCAACCTGGGGGCATGCATGCAAATCGAAATTGTTAAAATCACTAAAACTATAGAAAGAAGTAAATGAAAACATTTTAACACTCGTCTTATCTTTTCTCTAATGACTATCTAAAATATGAACCCTTGTTGTAAAAAAAACAAAGTTGTCCTTTAATTTCCTTCTCTGAAAAAAAAACGGGACACTCACTATCTTTTATTGTTGTAGTGGCTGTGGGGAGTCTCTTGTTCACAGATATCTGACATATGTAAGGCAGCAGAATCAAACACTTATGCAGCTAGAGTCCGACTCAAGTCTACACCAACAAGACTGAAGATGAGAATCCATGTATTCCAGCAAAATAAAGATCAACCCAGAGAGAGAAGTAGTCGGGAATTCTTGTGGACAGTCTGGACACCCCCCGCCAGGCCCACCCACCCCAGCAACGGTTTAAAAAAGAGATGCGATGGAAAAGGCCCGTGCTCTCCACACCCTCAGCGAGCTTAGTATATAAATGAGAAAAACAAGCAGAGTAGAGAGAGAGAAAGAACAAATGGGAGGCAGGCATGTTTTAAAGGGGGTTGGCATATTGCTCAATGCATTAACTGCCGGAGCAACACTCTAAGCTGTGCTTTCATTGTAGATCTAGCAGAAGCGGAATTGTTCATTCTGCCAAAAGCGCCAAAAGGAGCACATAATATGTGCTTTAGTAAAAAAAGATATTATATGTCTATCAAACTCCAGTGTTGTTGATCTCTCATCTTCCTCGTGCAATCTAGCATTTCTTCTCACACTGTTTTATGGCAAGAAATAATACTAGCTATTTATATGCAGGCATATAGCGTTATGCGAAAAGCCAGGTCAATACTGCTATTAATAGATGACCTCATTAGCTAGTGGGGTCATGTTATGCAGTTTCTAGATGTCTTATGTTAAATAAAACTCACACATCTAAACTAAAGAGTCAGGTCCACCAGACCTCAATCGCCAGGAATGATTCCAGCCCTCTGTCATGTCATGACTGAGTACTTCCTGGAAGGGATTGTTTTAAAGGAAATTAATCTTTTTCTGTTTGACAGTCTTTTAGATTGAAGCAACACACATCCACGTCAAAACCTAAGCAATACCGCGTCAAGGCTATAGGGGCCCAGGTGTGTTCTAGAAGCAAATAACCCATAAAAGCTCATAACCTTCATATGACTGGGTGACGGTGCAATACTGTTAGGGGTGCTCTTCAACTCCACATCTATTCCCTGTGGAATAGAATGCACTCACTAATATGACATTTTCATTTTGCACACTGTCATACACCACCTTAACCACTAAAACCCTCAGCAGTTAGTACACTTGACCCTATGCTATGTACTTGGCGGCCTGCTCTTTGTTTCCCTCTACACCAAACCTAGCCGATCAACAAGCTCACAATGCGTTGATCAGCTGTTCTCACCAAAATACTTGTAGACAAATAAGTATTTTTTTCTTTGAATTGAATTGAAATTGATTTAAACACTTAAACCCTTATTTCAACAATATCTCCTATATTTTGGTCCTAACACTATATAACAGCACCATTTCTGTCTAATCATAGATGTACCTGCTGATGAGATTATTTTTAAAGGTTTTTTTAATTAGTGCAACAGCAATTTTAGCATGCTAAAAACCCACTGATGACATCATGGGTGGCAGTTACTTTTTTAGCTCGCTTTCACTGAGACAAGTAGATAGAAACGGTACCAACTTATTATGAGCCGATCTATGGAGATAAGGTTGAAAAGGGTGAAGTGTGAAGAGACAAAAAGCTCATCTACATTTAACCGAAGAGCCAAATTAACACCGGTTGTCCATTTGAATGTCACGTCATGTGCCGACAGCGATGGTCTGAGAACACATAGCACAGTCCGTATCAACAGTGGGGGCTTCCGGAAGTCTACTCTGTCTGGAGGAGCCCCCACCTTCCACTGAGAGCAGTATGGGTCGAGCAGGCTAATTATATGCCAAGGACAAACACCCGCACACACTTGCGGGAACCAAAAAAAAGGCACCTTAACTACTGGCCAATGTCAGTGTCACACACTTCCAGCCGCCAATAGCAGGGGGCATGGCTTGAGGCTGATATGAACGATACGAGCAGAGGTGCTGAGAAGCCAGCCAGGCAATGTTAGCCCCCAACAAAATACTTTATCTGCTTTTAGGCATTTCACAAGTCCCTGTCTGCTTCCAAATGTGAAGAGAGGATATGCAGACTACCTGTTCTGATAAGAAGGTGCCGGCAAAGGTCAGACATAAATAAAATATGTCCTCTCCTGTCACACCACCCAGTAAGCCCTAAAAGCACTCACCGCCACCGCCAGCACACACACACACACACACATGCTCTCACATGCACACACATGCATACGCACACACACACACACACACACACACACACACACACACACACACACACACACACACACACACACACACACACACACACACACACACACACACACACACACACACACACACACACACACACACACACACACACACACACACAAATTAGTCACAGATGGGTGGACTTGCTTATATGCTAACAACATTATTATTTCACAGCTCATGATACAGCCTTACAGGACTGCAATGGAGCCACAGACGGTGATGTGTGATTGTCATGGCTCTACCACTGAATACAAGACTGATGCTACTTCCATTTGATTCTGTAGGAAAATTGCATCAAAGGTGCAGCCTAGATTTTTAAGCCATATGCTACCAGGATCCAATTAGCCAGCACAATATGTGAACGCTATCTAGGCCGTAGCATGCCCAGGAAAAACCAACAGTGATGGGCGCTGAAAATGTATCGGGTTTCATAACAATAAAGAATAAAGCAGATTCCTCCCAAACCCGCCAGCGATGCTTTAGCTGGGAATTGGAGCGCAGCATTCATTACAACGTATTGATCAGTCCAAACGAAAGACCCTGGATTTATTGATCCGCTTCCATGCTTCCAGAAAAAAAAAAGAAACAGGGGAAAAAAAACAGTCGAATGAGAAGGAGAGCAATGGACTGGTCTGGCAAACAAGCTTACAGTGGAAGTGCTGCCTTGGCTTAAAAAAACGAGGAAGAGGGGGATTTAAAGCCCTATCAAATGGTGAAGTGCGGTGTGGTAGTGCTTGATGTTCTACGACCATAAAAAAGAGATGAGAATATGTGAAAGACGCAGCAGCCACCATAATGAAAAAAGTAAGGGCTTCTCTGTGTCTCCTGCTGCTTTGTGTACTCTATGTCTGACTGCATGACTTCCAGATCTCTCCTTGAACAGGGATTTGAACATAAAAAATGTCATGACTGACTGCTGAATTATTTAGCCACAGACATCAGTCATTATGTGCCTCGAATCCAGACACACCATAACAGCATGTTTGAAGCACACTTTGTCTGTGACTGGAGGCTACAACAAGCCTACTGAATGAGCCGAACAGAAAGTGTTTCAAGGTATCGATCATGTGCTATTTTGGAGAGAAACGAAAACCAAGAGAAGAAAGAATCTGTACAAATCCAGCAGCATTCAAAACCGAGGCAGAATTTTACAGTCCCTCTTATCCTTTTGTACAGCATATACAATAAGACTGTGTGTTAGCATTCATCACTCTCGGACAAAGAACAGGCAGCAACACAACTTCTCAGTTGCGTGGCGGCCTGTTCACCTCGGGTTTAATGCTTGGCCTGGCACTGCTTGTCCCAGTGATAGATGTTCAACTCTGTAGGTCAGGACAACATGTGCTGAGAGGTGCTGTGCATCTGGGGGCTCCCTGGTGAGGGTCAGGACCCCTTTGGCTGGTCTTCCATTCAGCTAGAGCAAGGCAAAAAAACACCAACCTCAAATAGGTTTTTTTTTTTTTAAGGTTGAGTACTGAGGCTTGAGCACTTGGCCCAATTTACAGGAGGGGGTCAAGCAGGGTCACGTTTGACCAAACACTGGGGCCTTTCCGACAAATCTGAGAGTGGCCCCAGCTGTACCAGGGGGCCATCACAGCCATGACAGAGTGCAGAGACCCAGAACAACAACGTTTATATATGGACTTAGTCAAACCTAGATGTGGGATTTCTTTCACAGAATGTTTTGGTCTCTCTCTCATCTAAACAGATAAGAGTTACAATAGGTAGTTATACATAATGATAGCTCAATGAAAAGTAGATATAAAAACATGTTTTTACAGAGTATGTTTTAATAACACAATGTGCTAAACCTTTATTTTTCTACGCACACGGCACGCTTTGTTTGCATTTGATATTGTTGTTTTGATTATGTATGTATGTATGTAACTGCAAATTGTAGAAGAAAATAATCTCACCCAACCTTTTACACCTGATGTGATGTAGCAAATAAAGTGAAGTCGTGGAAGGCCAGTGAGTCACTTTCTCAGAAATGCTTGTTGTTGTGTTGGAAAGTAATAAGGTACGTAAGTGCTGTACTTAAGTGCAAAGTTACTTTAATACGTTATACTTCTATACTATTCCATTACATGTCAGAGGCAAATATTGTACATTTTCCAAATGATTTGGCAGCTTTACTTACAAGTTACTTTAACTACTTAAAGAACAACTTTGCCCATTTTTCATATGATTGGTCCTCACTATTGCTCATTATAATATTATGGTAGTATTTTTATCTACTCTGTCTCTGTCTGTGTCTCAGAGGAGGGCGGTGGATAGTTCAGAAACCTGCCTACCAGTGACATCATCGATGGGGAATCCAAGCGAATAGAAACTGCAGTCGTAATGGAATAATGCCATAATGGAAGCCATTGTTCTCACGTTAATACAAAAAGAAGGATGATGATGTATAACTAGTAGGCACGTTTCTGAGGTGTCCACAGTCCATGAAACACAGAGTAAAGAAATAATACCATTTCAGCATGAGGACCAATTATATGAAGATAGGTTGAAAATAGGTGACTTCTTCCTTTAAGCCCCATGTTATACTATTTTAAGATAGCTGATCTACAAGATTAGAAAATAGTAGATTGTAGATCTAAATATTTTCAAAAAGGTTTTGAGTACAATTTGAGTACTCAGAGTTTGAGTACTTTCACATTGCTACTGTAAATATATTTAGATGGCAATTTGTACTTTTACTCAAGATTTTTTAATACAGGCCTTTTGTTTGTAACAGGGCATTTTTATATCGTGGCATTGCTACTTTCACTTAAGTAACAAATCGGAGTACTTGATACCACAACAATGATGAATGAATGAGGTCACAACAACTCTCCAACAATAACTTCACTGACTCAGATTTCTGGATATTCCTAACATGCTGGTAATAAAAAGCAAACAAACGTAGTATGTATGTAGTATGAACTAGTTCCCGCTCATCGCCAGAGCATGCTTAATTGGCCAGACACACACACACACACACGCACACACACACGCACACACGCACACACACACACACACACACACACACACACACACACAGAGCTGGTCGTCATGGGGGGCGAGGGGAAAGAAATAGAAAGTAGGATAGATGAATTGGGGGTTGGGATGGCAGAATAGCAGCATAAGAGTGTATTAAGTTCAATTAGGCTTTTGGGCTTTTCATTAACCCAGTTTTGGAGGGGGAAGCCTCTGCTGAATAATTCTCAGAGTCAGACCGGCTCACTTTACAAGCCAGCCTATTAAAGGCCTTGTCTAAAAAATATCACAATGTGTGTCAGCCCTCTAAAGCCAACAGAATTCCATTAAAGGCTAAGAACAAGACTGCTGCTTGCGCACTTCACCTGCAAATAAAGACGGTTTAATAGGACGACTCAATTTATCCAGAAACTAAAAACGGTGGGGGAAATTGTCGTTGTCGGGTGGAAACCTTGTATGTTTGTTTTGTATTTATAATTTTTAAAATGATTTAAACTAGTGAAAACAGCCGATCTACAAGCACACGCGAGGCGTTGTGTGCTTGTAGATCAGCTGTTTTCACTACTTTTGTGCGATGGCCATATGATGAAGCAGTGCTTTACTTTGCTAAAAAATGTACAAATTTGAAACTCTGAGATACAAGGTTTCTGCCCGACAGTGACGAAATACTGCATTAACGTTTGAGCCTGTCTATTCATGTTCTTGGCATGTGTGTGACGCGTGATGGTGTGAGTATGGGTACATGAGTGGCCATGTTTGGTCACTCCTTCCCACTCGGTATCAAGCCTGAGTAAATATCCTAATCTTTAAGGCAAGGTCATGTGGGGCCCCAGAGAGTAGGCGGTGGGAGCCCCTCCGACGCCTCACATGGTGTTTCAGCCACAAATAACCAAAGAAAAATATCCCTGGAGAGCTCTCCTGTAGTTTAAACACAAATTGGTCTGCTCATCGACCAAATTCCATTTCCACCTGGGTCAACCAACACTTAATCTCTTGAGTCACCCAATTATTTTATTCAATCTCAAAAATCGAAATAACAATTTATTTCAATTTTGCTGCCAACCACTGTCATCACCAAATACACAGGATGTGAAGTTAGAACACTCAAGTCTGACCGTTTGCATCTGAATGCCTCTTAGTTCCAGGTCGTAAAAGATCTCAGGGATCTTGTGTATTCTGTTAATCACGAGACAAGCCTTCAATTATGTGGCCGATATTTAATAGCCTAACCCCCACATCCCCTCATGCATACTGTATCTAGGGTCAACAGCAACACAAGCAAGAGCAATGGAGTCACATTTCTGTCACCTAATACTTTGTCCTGGTAGTATTACACACATATTATACACACATATCCTTTCTCATATAAGCAACTTACTGATTTCTACAGAAAAATGGCAGTTGCTCACAACAATTCAGCTCTAAAATTAGGACAAAAAAGGATGTATATTGAAATGAGCTGAAATGAGATGGTAATTTCTGACAAAGCAAGGGCATACCATTGGAATGAGGACTTAAGACTAGAATGACTCCCCAAGATTCACTCAGGCCCCATTCATTCATTATTTAAGGCCTCTGGGTGCAATTAAGAGAGATAATGAAATGCACGTAGTCATCCTTATAGTAAAGCATGGTGGTATTTAGCCTGCTTCACCTCATGTGGCTGTCAGAGCACCCTTAAAAAAAAACCTGACCTGCTGGTCAGAAACAATATTCCACATCAGCACGGTGAAAGCTCAGTTTGAACAATGTGGGGCTTAAGGCCTCCTCTCCTCACTGTGGGGGCTTTGTCTTTCAAAACATGCCACAGGAGCCTTTCATTAGTGAATGGAGTTTCATTAACATCATCCCACGTAGCTGAGCTCTCCTGCATTACAATGACGCAGGGGAGCTGCTCCGTCAAGGAAGGAACCCTCCGTGGAGCAACAGCCCACTGGGGGAGGGGAGGGTAAAGAAAAGGGGAGAGGAGGGCTGAAGGAGATGGTGTGGGAGGTGGGGGGCAAACAAAGGGGAACCTGATTACCCCCGGTCACGGCTCATCCACAAGCCAACAGAGAGGGAAATCCATCACCCAAAGGATCAAATGGAAGATTGTGCAGCAGGTAAGTTCCAGTGAAAGCTCCCCGCTCTCCCCCATCTAAACCCCTCAAAGGTAGAACGCAAGTGAAGGAGAGAGACAAAAGGGAGAGCCGTTTGTCTTTCTCCTTCACTTTTATCCTACGTTCGTAGGCATCTCTATCTCCCCCTCCATCTCTCTGACTCACACCAACAGCTGCCTGCGAGTTTTAGGCACACACTGTGAAATCCAACACAAGCAAGAATGTTTTCTGGCCCAAATGACCTCAAGGATCTAACCTCTCTAATGGCACACAGGTGATATATTCCAGTTTTATTGCCATCTGTACTCTGTATTGCTCAGCAATGTTTCACGGTAGCTGCTGCATGGTGATATTAAACAGCAAAGAGGCAATATCGGTCATGCTTTCTGCTATGTAATGGCTTATTACAAAACCATTATTTTTCGTTTTCTTGTTTGCAAGAGGATATGGGTTGGAGAAACAAAAAGGCATCAAATCCCACTCTAAATCTTCTTCTAAATTGTGACCTAAGTTTTGACCTAATAATTTCTGGAAAATATTTATTCAAAAATTACAAAAATATTATGCTGCTATATACTGTACATAACCCAAAGGTGTTCCTGTCCTGAAGCGTAAAAAACACCAAAAGGGGTTCCCGCTCAAAATGGGTTGAAAGATAGGTTAGAAGTGTTTTGTGGGTGAATTGTGTTGTTTATAAGAGATCCATATCAAGGAAAACATAAATTACAAAACAAAATATTAAGCTACAGTTTGCCATTCATAACAATCTGCTGAAATGTTGTACTGTGTACTTGTTTTTCTTTGTGGGTGCAAAATAAGATTGATCTATATTTGAGTTGGTTTCGAGCAAATCTACATAACTTGTACCCGGCCTAAGCCCACATTACACCCAAACTGATGCCAGAGCCTTGTTGTCTCCACTCAATGTTAACCCCACATAAGCACAAATATGCCTGCACAACAGCACAGTACACATTGCAATATGCATGCACGCGCACACACATAGTAGAAAAGTACAGCACAAAACAATTTTGCTCCTTACCTTTGAAAAGCCACTGTCCCATCTCTACTACGTCATTTGTTAGCTCCTCATTGTATTCAAGGTGAGAGATATGTGGATCTGGGCATTTATGCTGGGGGTCAGTGTCCTCTGCTGCGATCTGGGGGAGACATGGATAAGTCATGAATCAACTCTCCAATATGCACTTGGATTACTCAAAGAAAAAGAAGAAGAAGAAAAAAAACTCTCAGTCATGTTCTGAAAACCCAGAAGTTGTACAAAAGCATCTGTTGTTGTTTTAAGGGGGACCGCAATTAGGATAATGAGGCCAAAGGGGTTAAGCATTAGCCAAAAAGCATGGCTAGGCAAGAACAAGCTCCATTTATTCTCTGGAGGGGCCCAGGCCTGGGTTTCGGTCATATCCATGACTCCTAGCCATGTCTTCTGATCACTACACTACTCTAGACAAACACAACACTTTGAAGTGCATTAACAGGGGAACAGTAAAATTAATTCTTACAATGCACACACTTGTTGGAATTAAGTAGTGTGTGTGTGTGTGTGTGTGTGTGTGTGTGTGTGTGTGTGTGTGTGCGTGTGTGTGTGTGTGTGTGTGCGCGCTCCCAACTCTGAATAACCGTGCATAGTGATAATATTGTGTGTGTGTATGTGTGTGTGTGTATGTGTGTGTGTGTGTGTGTGTGTGTGTGTGTGTGTGTGTGTGTAAACTCTGAATAACCATGCATAATGATCGTGCCTTCCTGATGATCATTCAAGTAACTGCAAGGTTAGGGCTGTTACCAGTGAGGTGTTTGTATCAGTTTTTATGGAAATAAAATCAGGACATACTCTATGGGAAGAAATCAACGAACACTAAATATGTATTTCAAATAAACCGTGAGAAAGAAAGACAAATGTGGGAAATTCCAACTAAATTTAGGCTTAACCCAGATGGGTGTTTGTGAAAATGACAAAATAACCCAATGTGTAGTGTGTACAGGCATGTGCAAATCTCCTCAAGCATATAGGGTGGGCATTAACCCACAGAGGGCTAATCCTATTTTCTTCATATGCACCCTCAAAAGAATGTCCCACTGAAAAAGAGCATTGTGGGTATCCGTGCCACTTGTCATTCTAATCAGTGGAATTTAAATCGAGGATGCTTGGGAAGGGGGAGGAGCGGTGGCTTTTCAACCACCCAATCCACAATCTAGACACTTTTGTTAACCTGTGTGTGCGCAGAGGAAACGTTAGATTTACAACTTTAGCCTAATTACAATTGCTTTGATGTTAGTGTTTTAATGGTAGCCCGTTCTACAGTAGCCTAGACTACCACATTAACTTTAAGGGACAAGAATGTTCTGGGTATGTGGGGTATGACTTAAACATGAGAAATATAAATAAACCGCTCAAATTAAATCAATCTAGGAATTCATCACAAATTTGTAGGAAATGTTATGGGCTGTTCTACCTACTAGGCTATTTAAGACAAATTTGAATGCGTTTTGTCTGCCAGTTGCCCAGTTAAGGCTCAATGAGATTGCTGTTGATGGCAGACAATTTTATGTGTCAAACCTCATAACATTTCTGAAGAATCAAACCTCATAACACTTCTTAAGCATCAAAAAACAGTAACTGCAATACACATAATATGGTTCCACTTCCAAACTACAAACAAGAACGCGGCATGAACTCTAAAACGGGGCTCTATAACGATATAAAAACGGATCAACTGAAATTAACTGACTTTCGGAAGATTCCCCCCACATCTTTACAAAGCAATACCCCTCAACTTAATCCGCAGTTTACAGGAGGAGGGGATGCGAAAACAGACCGTTTACAAATCAATCAAATGTATGGATATCGTAGACGTAGACCGTTTTAAAAATGTGTAGGCTACATAAACGATGCCCACCGCATGTCTGCCAGAAACTGAACATAGGGCTTTAAATGTCCCGATTCGTACTGAGAAGCAGTGGTGTAAAGTAACGAAGTACATTTACTCAAGTAGTGTAGGTTACTTAAGTACAGTTTTTAGGTATTTGTACTTTACTTGAGTATTTCCAATTTCCAATATGCCTACTTTTCTACTCCACTACATCTCGGATCCAAATATTGTACTTTTACTCCACTATTTGAAACCTTTAGTTACTAGTTACTTTGCAGAGATGTTGGCCATTTGAAGAATAGCAATACTTTTGTACGTTACAGGTACATTTTGGATTCCGGGACTTTTACTTGTTGTAACAGAGTATTTCGCAGTATTGATACTTTTACTTAAGTAAAACGTTTGAGTACTTTTCCCACCACTGCCGAGGAAGAGCTAGTGCAAACGGCTGGACAGTACGGAGGCAGATGGATCGTACAGCATCGTCATAAAACAAGCGCTTCAACTGGAGCCCGCGGTGCTGCAACTCAACTCCCAACTGTAACACAAAATGCATTCGATTCCTACCTGCAGTCCTGCCAACACAGCCAGCAGAAGAAGACCCCTGCCCGCGTGTAAGCACATGGATATCATGCCGCCGGCTAACGGGTTGAATATTTGAATATATCCCCTCGGAATCCGTTATATATCCGCCTGCTTCTTCAGCGTGCTCGTGGTGAAAACGTTCCCTCTTCTACGACAAAGGCAGCAGCGGCGGCGGCAGCATGCATGCAGCAGCCTCCCCTCTATATCCACACTGTCTGTCTCTCTCCTCTCCACTGTGCTGTGCTCTGTGTGTGAGATCACTGGCTGGTACTGAGGCTGCTGCTGGCTGCTGCTGCTGCTGCGAACAACTCTCTCCCATGCAATCCAACACCGACAAAAAAGGAAAATGAAAGGCCACTAGGCTAAAAGCTCACCTCACTGACCCCTACTGGCCGTGTTGACAATTTCACCGTTATTCGTGCACAGAGTGAAGTCCTCAAAACTGTACATTATAGAACTGTATGATTTGTTCTTTAATCATCAAATCTAAATTACTGTATATATGTTCCCCTTTTTAAACAGCTTTTATTATATTTTGACACTTTCTTTGCTAATGTAAGCTCATGCCAATAAAGCTCCTCTGAATTGATTGAATTGAATTGAATTGAATTGAATTGAATTGAATTTAATGTTCTGTGACTTTCATAGATTCCTGTATAAGGAATCATTCACTCAGAATCAACACATGATTACAGGTGTAAAAGAGTGGGTTAAAAATAAATACATGAAAACAATCTTTTTGTGTGTGTGCACGCTCTCAACATTGTAGTTACAGGAAGAGAGAATAGAGAAGCATGGATCCCAGAACAAGAAAATAAAGGGAAGGCGCAGCACAGTCAGATAAAATATACAAAGACCAGTAGTCTATACATAAGGGGCATGATTACACACTCACTTTCACTTGCTCTCACCTTGATAAAGACTAAAGTAGGCCCTATTGATCATTAGATGACCAACTTTGTTCACATTGCCATCAGATAATAGTTTACTACACCCTTGATCTTAAGGATTATTAATTGGCAATTGGAAGGCTTAATTATATGTTGATGAGATCCTGAACAAAGGGCAGCTTTCTCCATCTCTGCCTCTCCCTCTCTCTCTCTCTCTCTGTGTGTGTGTGTGTGTGTGTGTGTGTGTGTGTGTGTGTGTGTGTGTGTGTGTGTGTGTGTGTGTGTGTGTGTGTGTGTGTGTGTGTGCGCGCGCGCGCGCGCGTCTGTCTATCTGTCTGTTTGTCCCCAATCTGGCTAGCCATCGTCAAAGAAAAGGTCCTTTTCACTTGCGGAGCATAGAAGTCTGTTCAGGAGAGACTAATCTGTCCATAATAAGTATACTATGCAGACATTTTGTGAAACCTACTAGGCCTATGCTTCACAAATGTTCCTGCTCAATATGGAATTTAGCATTCAGTTCTTTCATCCCTGCTTAAGCCTCGAGTCCCTACAGTAAGTAAAGTATTTTTTCGTGTTCCCCTAAAACTTGGAATGAATAATTCCCTTGCATTATCATCTCATATGATGAATCCTGGTGGAGGTTAAATTACCTCAGTTTTGCAGCTGACACATAATTAACTACCCAGAGATGGCTCTGTGGAATAGATATCATCCCTGGCACAGAGATATTTCACTTTGGTCTAACTAGACAATGCCCCTGTCCCTACCCCAAATAATAAACACAGGGTGACTTTTTGGTTCGCTTCCTCCGAAGGCAATCTTGTGTTTTCCAAGTTATTGCTGTTTTGAAATGGTAAGGGAGTATGTGATGAAAACCATGCTGTTCTCTCCCTCCTACAAACCAAAGCAACCGCTGAAAGCATTCTGTAATCCTCAACAAACAGCAGGCCCTGTCATATGACTTAGGGTTAAGCATACTCGGGAAGAGAGTGGGTTGGATAGCAGTTGTTGAAAGTGCTCAGTGACAGTTAACAGAATTATGCTGTAACACACAATTACCTTTTTCACAATCTTCTCATTGATTTGCATTTATGATCATAGACAGAGTGTGTTTGTCAATTTGTAGTTTGTTCCTTTTGAAGTGATGTGCAACAATTGTTTTAGATTAATTACTCGGTTCTTCAATCTTCTTTTCAGGTAGACTATTCTTGATGCATACGTGCATCTCGGTGTGTCATATAATTAATTTAATTAATTACCAGTTGCAATGCTTAATTTTCCTAAGAGAGTAATATGAAAACGATTCAGAATTTCTGTAAGTCATTGATAAAGGGGTTTAAATTGACTGAACATCTTTCTTGTCCTGGCTTTACCCTGCCTATACTGAGCGAGAGATCAAACTGAAAGACCTGTTGATAACTCATAGCATATTATATTCAGAACAAATTGTTAAGTTTATGTAATCTAATCTAATTGAGAGTGGGATAAAAAAAATCCCCCCACCCCTGATTAACATAGAAGCGGTTATCTTTCATCAGTGCTCATCTTGGCAGGGAGGGGAGGGGGCGTTGAAGGGAATCCAATTATGACTCAGTGCATTCAATCAAACAATATCATATTCCATATTTCATAAACCCATTCTAGGCCCCTGAGAACTATCTGTGCTGCATATTTCTCTCTCAGGCTGAGTTTGTTGCTGTTGATATGAAATTGAGGTTGTTTAAAGGTTCAATCTCTGGTGTTTTTAACGCCCAGTCATGATCAAGGTCTCAAGTGTATAGGCCTATTTTCTTCCTCAGTGATGCATTGTTTTTAACTATTGAAAATAAAAAATAGCATTCTTCTGTGGTCAAGCTGCTGTATGATGCATGTGGGCCATGCTGCTGACACTGCTGTTGACTCTCATAAGTGCCGGTGTCCGAAGTCTGGTGGCCTGGGAGGCCCTTTGATTCCATGCCTATTACTCTGCACAAATGGATGCAGTGCTGGGCGTTGCGGCACCATGGCCTTGATGCTGCCGGGAGTGAAACGCACTAGGTCAGCAGCGCTTTCACATCCGCGGCACTTATTCACACCGAGTTTGTGCTGCTACAGGGATATCACAGGCGATTTGACCCTACACACCTACATACCAGCTTAGCAGAGTTCAGTCGATTCTGCTTTTTTTTCTCTCTCTCTCTCTTTCTTTACACCTTGAAAATGTTCTCCCAATTTAGTCATTACCATTTCCCTCTGAATACAGTGGCCCCTGTTGCTGCTAACCCCAACTATTGGCCTACAGGGAGGGTGTAGACTAGACTAGAGTGACCATTGGTTCCCAAACCTTTTGACTGTAGACCCAAAAGAGAAATTAGACGTTTGCCCGGGATTCAAACTGAAATGAAATGAAAATAGCCGAACTACAAGCTCACAACACGGCACGAATGAGCGTGTAGATCGTCCATTTTCACTACTTCTTAATTATAAATATATTTATATTTATTAGATGTGTTTGTTTGTACACGCCAAGTTTTGTACAGATGTAGCCCAGTAACACAGCAAGTTTTGTACAGATGTAGCCCAGGGTATGCTCTAATGATTTAGCTAGGGCGCCCGAGTCTGCGACCTTCGGGGTCGCCACAGTGGCCAAATCAAGTTGGGCTTCCATCGACTTTCAATACAGTAGGAAAATACCCAGAAAAACACTTTTTGTCTGGGTATTTAAGTAGGATCTGAGGGGTCTAACTAGGGGTTTGTCATGATGTTGAATCCATTGCAAGCATTTGTTTTGCACAAAAAACATTCCTTGGGCTAGAAATGGCCTCAGAAAACGATGCATATATGGGTGAGCATTCATGTTAGTCGGAGGCCTTAGGGTTTTTCTTCTCGTGCTAATCAGTCGCCACATTTTGCACAGATGTAGCCCAGGGCATGCTCTAATGATTTAGCTAGGGCACCCGAGTCGGCGACCTTCGGGGTTGCCACAGCTCCAGAAAACACCCACAAAACTCTGAAAATTGATGACTCATCACTTTTCATCACTAAACCATCGTTTTCTGGGACCCCGAAGGTCGCCGACTCGGGTGCCCTAGCTAAATCATTAGAGCATGCCCTGAGCTACATCCGTGCAAAATTTTGCACTTTTAGACTGATTAACGCGAAATATCCATAACACCCCCGACTACTGACAGCCGTGAGGAGTTTCACTGGGAGAGTGTAACACATGGCAGCTTCACGCTATCTTCCCCTGCTCCCCTCCCTGCTGAACAGACCAACCAGTAGGAGTCGCTAGTGCAGTACAGCGACAAGGACACGTTCCCTTACTAGGCTAACGTTCCCCTGCCAAACACTGCAAGCTGTGATCGTTGTAGCGCCCGGCCAAGCAGGAAGCAACGCTGCTGGGAATTCGAACGCAGGTCTTCGTGGAGGGGCGTGTGAGTGTTTTCCCTCAACGTCCCTAGTGAATTCTGTATAATGCTTAACGGTGGCTGGCAGTCCTTGGCAAGGTGACATATAGCCACAGCCACAGCCACCTAGGGAGCCCTAGGTAGGGGTGGGCCGGGCACCCCTCACTGCACACCAAGGGTGTAAGTTAGGTTTGAATAAATTTGGTCGAGACAGATTTCTTCTTTATTGTCATATATATATATATATATATATATATATATATATATATATATATGCACATGCAGGAATTAACATTTACATTTTACAGTATACCAGTCCCAGCAAGCACGGTCAGGACCTGGACCAATCAGTGACGTCTTGATTGGGGCCAGATCAAGTCAAACCATGACTAGTCAGATCTGGCCTAGAATATCACCTGATTTCAACCAACATAAATCCTGCTCACAAAAACGGACATCCTGGATTAATCAGAGAGGGTCCGATCGAGGACTAGTCAGATATGTCCCAGAATATAACCTTATATGCTCATATTTCAAAGAACATTACAAACAATAACAATAATCCATAAGTCCATATGACGTCCTGGTAATGACGTCAAGATCATCCCCATATGGGCTGTGATCTGGCCTAATTCTGAACGTCACCGGAGTCACCGGAGGACGTCATAACGTCATCATGACGTAATTTGGCTTGCTGGGGTAAGAAGCCTAACCCTAAGGGCGACAAGCGACCTCGCCCTAAAGGGCGAGGTCGCACCATGTCTTGGCCATCTGGCCAGTGTATATCGGACCAGTTACCCATACATGGACTATGGAGACCCCTGGTACCCATATATGGAGATCCATGTACTGTACATGGAGATATGCTGTGAGACCCCAAACATGCTTACTCAGTTATTCGTTATGTGAAAGTCCTATGACTTCTATGACATCTGACATAATACATACCTTTTTATGCCCATATATGGAGATCCCCTGTCTGTAGAACCAGCCACACAGATATGGAACGTCTTCCTGTTAGATAAGGACATAATATTGATGACAGGGATCTCCATATAAGGGCTAAAGGGATTCTGTTAGTGTGGTTCCCCTGACATCACAGTGATGTTAGAGCGTGATGTCAGAGCTGCAAACTCATAGACCGTAAAAAAGCGTATACGGACGGAGACATGTGCCGTTTCTCATACTAAACTGAGACCTACGGTCGCAATAAAACAGGGACACACAACTATTAACATCAATCTGTTTCTCTCATTTCACAATAACATTTTTGCCCAATAAATAAGAGCACAATTATAGCACAATAATGTATTTAGGTATAAACAGTTGCTGCTGACTGGATAGTGATCTCATAACTTCAACTCCCATTTTGATTCTGGCTGGAGACCTATATTGTATATTCCTTCCCTTTTATGTCAGTTTCCTGTCTGTATACAGTTTGACCGTTTGCTTGGTCCCATGTGTTGCTGCTTGCCGTGTTGTTGGGGTGTGTGGTCATTTTGGAGCAGGCAGATTGCTTGGTACAAGTAGGTGTACAATAACAATTAGTAAAATGACAGTAGCTTTTCTGCAGAGTTTTACAATGGTAAACCCCCTGAGCAATTCAATCGTCTTGAGGAAAATATTCTCTTTAGGAACACATGTTGACCCCCAACCATTGACTAATTACATCATTAGCCTAAGGAATTCCTAGACATGTGTCAAAGGTTGCCCTAGAACAAATTAGCAAGTAAAGAGGAGCAACCTGGTCTTCAAAGCAGTTATCAATTTCAATTTAGCCTCATTGTTATGCATTCAATAAAGGATCTCTAAGGGCCACAGATATGCGATCATTATTTTCCTCTCGTGCCAAATTGTCTCGTTCAATCCTTTATGCCAGTTGAACAATACAGCAAAACAGAGTTGCGTGTATGTGCGTGCACAAGTGCGTGTGTGTCGTGTTTATGTCTGATCTTGCTCACAGGGGCATGTCTGTGGCTTTCAAATGTTATTATTTTATATTTCTTGCTATATCAATACTATTTGTTTTTGGTACCACAATTAACAAACATATGTTTCCAACAGACATGTTTAAAAGACTGATTTCATGAAAGTGAATGAATTTGTGGTCTGGCATGTTTTGATGGACCATCTGGGATTAATGGATCACTGCACGGAAAGCCAAGAAACATATTGTTCCCTGCAAGAACATCAAACATATCTAATTTCAACCAAAGAGTTTCCATTTTAATTCCTTGTGAAAAGACATGTCAGCAGAGGAGCTCAGTGCCACTGCCTTGCCTGGACAAATGTTTCTGTCAGGATGACAGTCCCCCTCATCTTCCACTGAGTTGCAGGCCCTTGTAAATTGATTGTCTGGCCTAATTTAGGGATTGCAGTTTTAGCTGGGGGGCCACATCTGCCTGCTGAGTGTTGGCTTGGCATGGATAACTAATGGCGATTGATTGCCTGATTAAGATGCACTGTATTGAAGTCAGTGAGAAACCAAGGAAAGAATCAAGTCATTTCTGTTCTTTAGTGATGCAATGAAAGTGTGGCTATTGATTTTTAAAAGCACAACAGAAACTGGCGATGTGTTTGTTTGTTCACTTGTTAGCTTGTTGCACATTTTATGCAGTTCTTTCCAGTGGGAGGCTCTCTCCATTCCGACATGTCGCCACTCCGAAATTGACTTCTTATTGTCGGAGTGGCGACACTCCCATAGGGGTTAGGTTTAGGGTTAGGGTTAGAGATAGGGTTAGTGTCGGAATGGAGACATGTCGGAAAGGAGACATGTCGGAGTGGAGAGATGCACCCCTTTCCAGTTAACCATTCCATGTGTGTGCTCAGTGTTATTTAGCATACAATATTGCCTATTTCTTCATTTTCCTACTCAAAATTATGCTCAAATGTGTGCATGTGTCTTTGTTGATTATTCAAAAGTGAATAATGTATTGGAAGAGTTCAATCTGTGCATTATGTCTGAAAGTGTTCAGGAGACAGATTATTATGACTCTGTGCTCCAGATAGGGACATGAGAAGAGGAAATCATTTGAACAAGTTTCTATTTCTCTCTCCTTCAACACCAAATGGGAAAAAGAAATAAATGGCTCTGCTGTTGCACTCTGAGGTTTCTGAGAGAGACAAGAAAGTCTCTCTACCCCGCATGATCTTCTGTTCATTGCAAGTCTCTCTCTCTCTCTCTCTCTCTCTCTCTCTCTCTCTCTCTCTCTCTTTCTCTCTCTCTCACACACACACACACACACACACACACACACACACACACACACACACACACACACACACACACAATCAGAAAAAATATCCAATCAGGATCCAATCAGAATGAAATATGAAACATCACACAGGTGTGTCTTGATGACATGACTATGGAGATAATGTGTACCGATTTGCCTGATGTTTGGACAAAATCTGCAGGCATAATAGCAAAACATTTGTTCAGCAAAAACATGCCTCCTGGTGGTGCTATAACATGCCAATGTGAAGTTCCACGGCTATCGCACGCCGAGTTCACGATTTGAGGACTTTTGTTCAAAACGGACCACTCCTTTAAACTTTGGAAGCCAATCTTAGCCAATCAGGATGGAATATGAAAAATCTGACAGAACTTCCTTGAACACATGACTGTAGAGATAATGTGTATCGATTTGCGTAATGTGTGGACAAAATCTGTAGGAGTAATAATATGATAAAAATGGTTTTGCGAAAAATGTACAGGCCGGTGGCGGAGACATAAATTCAGAAGACATGTCACATACTATATAGGACTGTATAGTCAAAGGACAACCACATTGTAGATCATGCAATAACAAGCAATAACAACGCAGTGCAAAGCATGCATAAGGGAACCTATACACAGAATCACAGGTAGGATCATATGACAACCATACATCATCCCAGTGAGGCCTTCATTGTAAAAGTGATGCATTGCTTGTGTTTATCTACTTGGTTCACTGATCCTCTCTACAGTAGCTCTCGCAGGTGTAAATGAAGTTAACCAGGCAGAAGATGCAGCAATACTTCCTTTGCTGCATTCAAATATACATCTGTATGTTGCTCTGTGCAACCTGAGCACCACTTCCCTATCTTTGATATTTGTGGCTTGAAATCTATTTCCCCTTATCACTATTGATCTGCGAGGAGACGAGCTGTCAGGCCTTGACAGCCTGGTCTGTCTGATTTAGGAATGGGCCATCAGCCTGCCTGCCCTGGGATGGATTTATATAAAGACTGCTGCTGCTGCTGCTGCTGCTACTGCTGGGGTGATCCAAAATGTCCGCCCACTTGTGCCTCACACATTCGTTAGCCTGATTTATACGTTGTTGCGTACCAGTGTCGTGCACCGGAAATAACCAATCTATTTTCGGCATGCGACGCTGTTGTACGACAGAACAGTGGTGAAAAAAGTACTAAAAATGTGTACTTGAGTAAAAGTATCAATACAACTATGTAGAAATACTTTGTTAGGGTGCCCTCAGACCAAAATACCTATGAGAGTGGAATCCGCGTTCCGCCAATGCATTTCAATGAGAGTGAAGCGGTTTCATGCCAGCAGAGGATTTCTGCAAAAAACGCTCCCTTATCATTGAAATGCATTGGCGGAACGCGGATTCCACTCTCATAGGTATTTTGGTCTGAGGGCACCCTTACAAGTAAAAGTCTGAATAATTCAAGTGTCGGCATCAAAATGAACTTAAAATACCAAAAGTAAAAGTACTCATTATGCAGAATGTCCCATTTCACAAGTTTTCAAAAATATTTTGAAAATAGCAGATCTACAAGCTCACAATGCATCGCATCGCTACGAATTGTGAGCTTGTAGATCAGCTATTTTCAAATGGCAGAAATAGGGCTGAAGTGGTTAATGCATATTTTGTAATAACAATGGATAAAGTAACTAGCCTAGTAACTAAAATGTTCAAATAAATATAGTGGAGTAAAAGTACAATATTTGGATCCAAGATGTAGTGGAGTAAAAGTAAAGGTATTGGAAATACTCAAGCAAAGTATAAATACCTCAAACTGTTACTGCGACAGAGTAAAAAGTAAGCATCACAGCAACAAAAGCTTTGTTTTGGAGGCACACAGGGAATGAGGCAATGGTTCTTCTAATCATAAAGCTAACAAGATTAGAAGTTCCGTCAATAAGCGTTTCATTTTTCTGTTGTCTTAATGGTTTCAGTTGGGATAGCTTAGTTTTCACATCCATTTGCTTGCTTTCATGGAAGTATGACTGATTATAATTTCATTGTTTTAATAATTGAAAGGGATGGTCCTAAAATACTGTGGCCAAACAAATTGGCAACGGACTGGATTGCTTTCAGTAAATTTGGAAGATTAAAAGAGGATGAGAAGGTGCCCATTTCAATGGATTAAAATCATAATGGAAATGATGGAGGACAACCAGGTCACTCTGGTAGAAATAAAGTTCACTTTATTAGTGTTGTGGCACTTGCCAAAGTCATAACGCTTCTGATCTTTCTTCAGTGATAGTAAATTTTTAGATCACAAAATGCAGACATGACACATATTATTCAATAATGTTATTTGTGTGTTTGTTTTTCCTGTTTCTAGTTTTTAGTTTGTTTTTCGAATCGGATTTTTCTTGGTGGAAATTGTCACAGTACCTTTTATAACGCACTTGCCTTAGGGTATTGGTATCTTATTTTTCTCCTGCTGTCAACATAAACAGGATTACAATCTGGTGTATAATGCTGCCAAGCTATTCTCAACCACTCATGAATAGTCAGCAGGTTATCATATGCTTAGATGTGTTTCCATTTGTCAGAAATAGACTTGGCTCTCTCTTCACTAGAATTATTGCTTGGGATTTTTTTTTCTTTTGTATATTATGCATAATATCACACTTTACACATGAAGAGCACTGCTGCTGCAGCCTATATAGTACAGAGATGCTGTCTTGACGGACACCGAAAATAGGAGATCTACAAAACTCAAAACGTGTCGCCTGAGCCTCGTGGTGTATTTTGAGCTTGCTATTGCTATTATTTTCCCACCAGCGAGCAACTGAGTATTACCGTCTGTCTTTACCAAGAAAGACCTTATATTTCATTAAACAGAAAGATTATATATGCAATCATCGTCACTGAATTCGAATGGTCATTCTTTTCTATCAAAATGTACGTAATTATGAGGATGTGAGTATTAAACAAAAATGATGAAAAAAGATGAATAAAAGGCATCTTAAAGACATCATAATTTGGCATAAACATTTGGCCAAAACAGCAGATGTTAGCAGTAGGCTGCTCAGAGCCAAGGGTTCCTCATTTGGCTGGCTCAGGAAGTGATCATGAGGCATATTGCCTCTCCTCTTGCCCTGTATGTGGGCACATGACTGCATTCAGGGGTGTCGCACCAAATTCTGGGCCCTGGGTACAAGGATTCACTCACATTTTGTGCTTTAACTATTGAAAAATGGCAGATATACAAGCTCACAGCTGCGAACTTGTAGATCTTCTATTTTTGAAAAATCTTGAAAATTGAATTATTTCAAATCCTTATAAGGTTTCTTGAAAAACCTATGTTTCTATGTCAGTGGGGCTCAAACCTTTTCATGTGAAGGACCCCCAAAATGATATGTATTTAGCCATGGACCTCCATCTCAAAATATTTAGTTCTAGGGAGTAGGGACCACCCAGAAGCAGTTACAAAAGTTCACTTAAAAAATACATATATTCAAAGACTTGCACACATTTTCACGAGTTTAAAAAAATAGCAGATCTACAAGCTTGCAGCACGGCACTTGGTGCAGCGCTGTGAGCTTGTAGATCTGCAATTTTTCAAAAGCTAAACTATAAAATAATTAAGGCCCCCCTCCATCTTGGGCCCTAGTAACTCAGTCCCACTTTCCCCCCCCCCTTGTGACGCCTCTGCTGCATTCTTCAAGACGTACTCGTGCCAGTGGATATGGCAGCCTCTCTTCCAGCTCCGCCTTTCACTCTGTTACTGCCTGGCAAACGCTACTGAAGCAGCAACGGGCCTGATGTAAGCAGGTCCATGGACAGTTTCTATCCTAAGGCCATAAGATGCCAGTGACATACTGTAGGCTATACGGACTGTGACTCCCAGACACCACTGCATATACTGGCACATAATGCATTCAGTACTCAGTGATTATCCTAAAACTGTTCACTATTGCTGCACCCGTTGTGACTTATTGCGACCGTAGGTCGCATTTACGATGAAAACCAGCAGCTCATTCGTGTCAGTCAGTCAGTCAGTCATGCCTCATATCACGCTCCATATACTGTATGGCCAAGACAGAATTCATTTGCAAGTGTGACTCACGTCACACCACACTTGCAAATTAATTCTGTCCTATCCCTAATTTGCTCCTCGCCCTTAGGGCGTCGTATTGGCAATATTTATTATAGGCATACGGTATATATAATGTAATATACAGTATACTGTATATACTACTGTACATTATAAATGATACTGGATAGATAGATAGATAGATAGATAGATAGATAGATAGATAGATAGATAGATAGATAGATAGATAGATAGATAGATGGATAGATTTAACTTGTATTAACTTTATTTATATCCGATTCTACTTATATCCGTTTCTACTTATATATATACATATGATGATATTTACGTGTTCACTATGTTATTGCGTACAGTGTACATAGGAATGCCTGCAATGCTGTCACAGTGTCCTAGAGAATTGCTTGCAACAAAAACCTTGAGGCTTGATAACTTACAGGATTCTGGAAGACTACACCACAGCCTTCACAGGGTCATCTTGATTTAGAAAAACACAAGTTACATTTTGAATATTGCAACGTTATCCCACAGCCCACAGTGTTTGATTTTGTTGAGCAGAATCAAACAAAAGCCTACATATTTACTGTATGGCTCACAAAAACACTCCTCCATACGCATACATTTCCATACCTCACATTGCCTTTCCACCCACAACAAGACATCTGTCTCCAATGATAGGCTACGTCAATCCAGTTTTAAATGTCACTGCATTGGCATATCAGTAATACAGAAAATACATTATTTAATGCATTCTCCCTCTATATTGCCCAGACATGAGGTCTTAGCAGATAGTCATTTAAATTGTTTGAATGATGGTGTCGATCTCCAGTATTTTTTCCAAAAATAACAAAGAAACACCGGGGATAGATTCTCTTCTTTTTGAGCTGTAAAATTTTCTCTCTCACCTTGGCTTTTCTTGGTGTCTAATTGGGTTCTATTGATTTATCCACCATGACGCTGGTTTGGCCACGGCACTGCTGACCCTGCAGAAAAACATCAACTGGGCCCGCCTAACAGCACTCTTCCCGCTCCCAACACTCCCTATACAATGAGCCCTGAATGATTGTGTCAGAGAGCTGGAAGCGAGTCAACCTGCCGCTCCAGTAGCCCTCACAACAGAGCAGTACATTAGCACCTCGCTGAAACAACAAAAGGCTTGGGGGTTTGCTGTGTGCCTACCCACTGTTCTGGGACTCCTGTTTCGGTAGGCCTAGCAGAGGGAGCGGGTGAGCAGGGCGAACGCTGCCTGGTGGCTGCGAGACCCGGGGACACCAACACTCATCAGCCGCTGTGCACCGCCGCGTGTCACCTTGGGATCTCCGGAGGAGGCGTCCGGATGCACACCTGCCGGGCCAGCCTGTGCATGAAGAGGAAGGAGAGAGGAGAGGGAGAGAGGAGCCATGCAGCTCTCTGGCTCAGTAACAACTGTGAATGGCTGAATGAACGCTGGGTAATAAAAGTGACAGAGATTCAAGCTGAGCGTATGGGGAAAAAAAAAGAAAAGAAAATAAGAAGTAAGAAGCGACCAGCACCTCTGTGCTTTTGCATACAGCAATAGGGAGGATAGGAAAGTGTATATTACAGGCAGAGCTCTGCCAACTGTGTCCTGGTTTTCACTCCGTCCCTCCTGTCCTGCATTATAAGCGGTTGATTATGACAGTGACAGCTCCTCAGGTGTGCAGCTTGCTAGATTCGTAATACAGCTCACAGACATCGCTGTCCTTCTCTCTTACCACCCGCATGGGTACACGCAAACACATATGCTCACGCACACACTCGTGTGCACGCGCACGCACACGCACACACACACACACACACACACACACGCGCGCGCGCGCACACACACACACACACACACACACACACACACACACACACACACACACACACACACACACACACACACACACACACACAGCTGCTGTGTCAGCGGGACTCTGGGGCCAGAAGGTAGAGGATATTACATGAATCAGTTTCACAATGACATAGGCTACACAACTGTTGTGTTCAGTTCATGCACAGTCAAATTCAAGACCCAAAGTGTACAAATTGACATTTAACATGAAGTCACATACGTTAATGAGACTGTTTTCATGTGTTTAAAAAAAGGATTTTAATTTTAGCACATTATTACATTTGGGTTTAAAATCATTAACTCATTCACTACTTCCTAGTCCCTATAGTGTATATGGAGTCCTATGAGGACTAATATAGTGAACATACTGGTTAAAAAAGAAAGAAAAATAATTAAAGAAAAAAAGGGGGGACGGGGACACACACACACACACACACACACACACACACACACACACACACACACACACACACACACACACACACACACACACACACACTACCCGGGTTGCTGTTAATGACATCATTGTCGCACAAAATGTGCCAGACGAATGTTGGCTGTTGGACCTTCCATCCATACTCCATAGTAATACCAGCATGCAATTACAATATGTACAAGTTGCACTGTATCTCTCCTCTCATACATCTGTCATCTTTCTTACAGCGCAATGCATGATGTTACTGCTTAGTTAGTGACCATTGCCGTGCCCAAAGCCACGGCACTACTCCTTACCCCTTAAAAACAAGAGTGAAGAGGACTATAGTGAATTCATTGGCAAAAAATAAACATTTCAGACACTACTCAGGTCACTTTTATGTCATCGCTGCCACTTGCCATATAAGCATTTTTCTTTCAGCGCAATACATAATTGTATATAGTCATTGCGATAGTAGTCTAACTGAGCGCAGACATTCTTTGACACAGAAGAGCGGGGATACTACCCAGAGAATCTATTCGGGAGACTCCGGCCAATAGCATTTGTTCAGCGATCTCTGTGCCCACCTCCCCCACCCCCCCTCTTTCTCCCCTCAGTCAGTCAGCTGTTTTGCTGCTACTGCTGCTCGCACGTATTGAGTAAATGATGAAGTGAGATGCACTGCCGCGGTGGAAAACGAGTTTAAATCATAGCGATTTTAATCATTATATTGGATCATAATCATAAACTAGTTCACATATGAAGAATACTGATGTAAAATGAGATATCCGAACGGCTACATATAATTTATATGCGCAAAATTACAATTAAAATGTTGCAAGATTTTCCTAGGATGAAACCTTTGGATTTACTCTCCTTTAGGGCTTGTGGAAGGGCGTTCCACATGTTGATGGTGTAGCAGGAGAACGAGTTAGAGCCTTGTTTGTTAAATTGTTTAGTGTTAAATGTGCTATCAAAACCTCAGTTTATTCAGTAAAATTGAATGGTTTACTGTGTGAAATGCCTTTTGGAGGTCCAGCATGACCATGCCACAGTATTTGCCAGAGTCTACTTCGCATTTTCTTTGCACTTCTTTTCCGTCTCCTCAGCTGATAGTGTGAATATAAATATAAATATATGAATGTAAATTATACTTTGCCACACATGTCTCCTCCGCTCAAGACCCAGCTGGCTCCTGAATCAAAGTGCTTTATAACTTTTGGACATTCTTCTCTGTGTGACGTAATGTGTGTGGGTACTGTAACTACAAAGCTAAGTCAACCATGACAACAGAGCAGATCCTATAGACTGCGGGGACCATAACTCAGAAACTTTGCAGCTTACAGTACGATGGAGAAAACACGAATAAACAGCTTAAATTTGGGTGGAAGGTGGAAAACTGTCTTCATCACTCTTATCGTGCTAGCAGTTCATATCGATCGGTCATCCCGCTGAGGAGTCACACACACACACACACACACACACACACACACACACACACACACACACACACACACACACACACACACACACACACACACACACACACACACAAAGAGGTTTCATCATTTTATAGTAGGATAGAATAAGCTGGTTATGATGCATTATAAATATCTTTATATGCATTTAAGACATGGAGTGCATGGGAGGTGTTCCCAAAATCTGTTGGCTTCGGCAAGCAATGCAGTCGTATGACGAAGTATAAACTGGCCAACGCAGAGCATCTGCTCCTGCTGTTCTCATAATCCTGCTGTCTCCTCCTGGTGCCTATTTTTAGCGTGGGGGTCTGAGTGTGTGTGTGTGGGGGGGGGGGGGGGTGTTGGTATTGTAAATGAGAGAGAGGAGAGGGAGATGTGCTGGTAGACACCATCAGGGTGAGTGTGGTATTAATTTCGGGGCATGTTTTACAGGAAAAACCCGAGATTGGAGAAGTGTTGCTTTTGAAAAGTACACAGTGTTGCTAGACGTGCCGGTGTTGTTTCTGCAGAGCCTGTGGCTCAGCTCTTTAATTTGCTTCAGCTTGGGCTCCACTCTACCATGTAAATGCAATCAAGTTGCTGACAAAGTATTTCTGTTGGCAGCATGGCCGTCTGCTTTCTCCATTAGAAAAAAATTAAGTTAATAAATAAATAACTAACTAAAGTAAAGCGGGAAAATGTTCTAAAAATAGGAACATTAATCACTCTGCCGTGCCTCACCGTGGGAAGCAGTAACTTACAGTATCGAGGTTACGACTCTGTCTAAAAGCTGCATTGATTTCATTGGTCACTTCGTTATTAGCTCGATGTTATTATTTTTATCTGTCAGGAATAGTTTTAACCTAATCCAGCTTGACAAGGTTAATTTAGCAAGGCCTGGTGTACAATAAGACAGATTGGTGACCTTTCGACATACAGATACATGGTCAGATTTTAATTAGGTTCCATATTCAGTTCATTACTTTGCTTTTCTAATGCAGGCAGATTGCAAAAGGCTGACTTATTGGATGTGATCCAACCTGAGTAGGTTAACAGAGCAGTGGCCTCCCTACATTAAGACTGATTGCCCAACCTTACACATGTAAAGGTTACATCAACCTTCAATTAATGCCTCTCCAAATTTATTTATTCGTGCCTTACTTCACATCTCTCTCCAGCAGCATGAAGCGCAGTAGCCTACTCCAGACCAGATTTGAGTGATAGGGTCAAGAGCCCAAATCTTTGCGCCCTTGTACCTAATTAACTCTGGTTCCTTGAGAATCAAAAATTACCTCTCATAAATGCATCATTAGGTCCTCATTTAAGGTCCGCCTCAGGGGCCACATTCCAGAGACGTCACCTTGATGGTGGGAGGTTGCTTTTACAAGAGCTGCACTGCTTGGTTCAGTTACACAAACGTAAATTAGTTTGCATAATCTTGGAGTGTGATACATAAATGCTAATATACATTTCAGGATGCAAAAAAAAAAAATGTGCGTAAATGGCATTTCATAAGACCATATCAATGGTCATGATTAGCCCACTGATTATGACTAGTATACCTGACATTACAGCCAGCCATTTTCCAAAGCATATGTTTTTTGTTTTGTTTTTTTGGTCTTCAGGAAAGAGCGTTATCAGTTTATTTCGGTAAAGTTTGAAAAAATAACTTAAAATCCAGATAGGTAATCCAACAATTGTATAGTTATTATCGTTGCATTTAAATGCATTTAAGTTCAGATTGATTTGATATAAACCTATCAAATCAATCTGAACTTAAATGCATTTAAATGCCAAGATATTCTTCCAACTACATCTTTCCGTAACTGTGGTGAATATTTTGACATTAAGCGAATAATGTGCCAAACTGTTTGTCTTGGCCATGGATTTACTGGTTTGAGCATCTTTGGGTAGGTAAGTTGAGGACCTGGACTCTTAAAATAAGAGCGAAATGGATAGTGACAGAAAAGCTTGTATGAATGTCATGGATTCCTGACTGCAGTGACAGATTGTGCAGTGGTTCCGTTTAGGATTCTGGTGACAGAGTGTCGTCTCACATTAGCCCTGTGCAGATCGGCGGATCAGGCCAAACAAGGTGGCAGCGAGGTAGGCAGAGGCACTCACAAGATGAAACTGAACACTCAGATACTCTAGGTCAGTGGTTCTCAACCTTTTCAGGCCGCGACCCGCCAAATTAATCATATTTGAACTAGGGACCCTAGTCCCAACTAAGTAGTTGAGGCATTATAATTTGTATAACACAGTTCTATTGTGAAAATAGCAGATCTACATAAACGCGAGGCGTTGTAGGCATGTAGATCGTCTATTTTCACAATTTCTGCCTCTAATATTTGACAATTTGGCCAATGTTTAATTTGTCATTTCAGAGGTATTAAAAAGTCCTTAAATTGTCACTTTAGAAATGTGCTATACGCTTAAACGTTATGTTGGTTTGTTTACTGTTGAGTGAGAAAACAGTGTTGCACATTAGGTTAATGATGTGGGGACCCCCCAACATCATTTGGGGTCCCGACCCAAAGGTTGAGAACCACAGCTCTAGGTCAGAGTTTCTCAAACAACGGGTAGGACCCATTTTCAAATATCCCTTTTCTTTTTGTAAATTACGTTTTTCACTCAAGAATTATTATTTGCAATATGTAAGAAAAGTTTTCACACACACACACACACACACACACACACACACACACACACACACACACACACACACACACACACACACACACACACACACACACACACACACACAGCCTATCACATACAGTACATACAGACTATCACATACACTCTTTTAGAAGGCGTGCCCCCTACGAGTCATGCAGTAAAAACAACAAACTATTCTTTATAGTTATTTTCATATGTACAAAAGCACACACCCCTGAGAGCATGTTGGCGTGTTTTGATATTCAGATCCATAGGCTATGACTTATACCCTCGTCTGTCAGATATAACAACAATGAGATCAAAGCGTTACGCTCCTCTGCTGATCAACATGCTTCTTCTATATTGTGAACTTGAAACAAGAATCCAACCCCACCTGACACACACATACACACACACACACACACACAGATGCACGCACACGCACACGCACACACACACACACACACACACACACACACACACACACACACACACACACACACACACACACGCACACACGCAGACGCACGCACACGCACATGCACACACACTACTCCACCCCTCTGGCTTCTATCTTGTCACGTTACATGCCACATGACATGGTGGCAGGGTGGCGAGGGAGAGATCACGGACACAGGATGGAATTCACTGCTCCAGGTAACCGGCCTTTCATTGGAACCATATTATTTGTGTCACAGGCATATTCATTTTGATGCGTGATCCCTCTGTGCAATTTTGACGGCCTTTTTTGATGATTTGCCATCAAAGTGCTCTGATGGGATGAAGACCTCTTTTACTTAGGCAGGCGGATGGAAGCGGCATCTCTGTGGCGTCCTTTCATTGTCTGGGGTCTGCCAGTGCTCCGAGCCAACCAGCTGGACCGCTTTATTGTCCTTCACCAACCTTCGCTGGGAGTTTTGATTAAATTAGCGGAAAACGCGGCTGAAGATTTGTAACATGGCTCACATCCATGGCCAGAAGACATTCCTTCTTGCATGGCGTGCTCTGATTTTTGTGCATTAGCGTCTGTACCCTATTTACAAAGCACATCAGACGTTTGAAATGCCTTCCGTCATAAGCATTCACTTCAGCTCTGGTCGCTGAGGGGGGAAAAGCCCCAACATAATAAATTGTATTAATAGGATGCAGAAAATTGTCCCCTGTAACATCATGATGTTAATTCAATTCATACTATCATCCGAAGATTTGAAGGGGCAATCAGACACATGAATATATCCCTGCATGCAAAATAGGAAGAATATGTTATCTGATAGTGGCTAATTAAATTTCATATGTGAATACTGGCATGTTTAACAGACTTCTCCTCCTGGTGTCCTTCATGCGCCATCATGTTTATGATCATCATTAATCATGCTCGCAGAGTTGACACATCTTCTGCTGTTTTCATTGTCAGTGAGGATGTTTATCATAGGACTTCTCCGTGCCTTCAGAAATAATTACTTGCGCTGATGAATCTTCAGATGCTAAGCGTTAGGGCAGATAGGCGTACTTCTATTCAAGTGGATGAAATTTGAATATTTTTTGAAGGAAATCTTTTTCAGTCAATAACTCTTTGTAAAAGATGTCTGAGCCTCTCTAAGGAGAATTTTTAAATTGAATAAATAAACTCTGTTGCAGACAGATAGACAAAGGCCAGCTACAGCCACATCCATTGGGCTAAACTAACCCACCCCCCATTGGGTTAACCAATTAAAACCTGCTATACACTTCGTTGACCGAGGTCCCCCAGGGGACTATACTGTACATGGCCCCCTCCTTATTTCCCTCTCTACTAAATCTCTCCACCAAAAATAGACGATCTACAAGCTGATGTCAATGCAATGCAAAGCAAAACACTGTGGGCTTGTAGGTCTATTATGATTGGGAATTGGGACTCTAGGGTTGATGTGGTTTAACACTTCAGTGTCAGAGAACTACACCCTTTATTAGGCTATATAACAATGCAAGTGATTACGTCAAATCTTTGTCTTTCTGCACTTAAACGTTTCACAAAATTTGATGAAATGATAAAACTCATATCTTGTGGCCCCATGGGATGTCACGGCAAACAGCCTTAATAGTAAGGGAAAGTTAGCCTATTGCTACATCAATCTGGGAACTAAATCTAAATCATAGCTTTCTTCACAAATGTGTTCATAAAGGTGTCTACTATCACCTCTGAACTTTGTCAAACCCAACTCCCTTGACATACTTTGTGGGAGCCAATCAAAGTTGGGGGTATCGGGATACCCAGGGCCTGGGATTAAAGGGGGAAAAATAAAAAATGGCCAATATGAACGCATGAAGTGTGTAATTAGGTTATTGTTGGGCTGCTGAATCCATTCCAACCATTAGTTATCAGTAAAAATGACTCCTTGGCCACAAAAAAGGCCTAATTGGCTAAGGCTTAGCCAATCATGTCATTCGAGTTCACCTGTGTGCTGTTAGTCCCTATGTTTTAAACCCTGTGTTTGAGTGTTCCTTGTCAGATTGTATCATGTTATTCTGTGTGTCATGTGTGATTACCCACCTGATCTTGAATAGTTTTCATGAATTCAAACCCTACTCCAACCTTTTTTTTATTGCCAATATTATATCTCTCATGGACACACAAAAGTAGTTGTGGCCTATTTTATGGCCAAGGAGTCAATTTAATTGAAAATGAATGGTTGGAATGGATTCAGCAGCCCAAAAATACCCAAATTACAGACCTCATACGCTCATATTGGCCATTTTTTATTTTTCCCCCTTTAATCCCAGGCCCTCAGGATACCCAATAACTTTGATTGGTTCCCACAAAGTATGTCAAGGGAGTTGGGTTTGATAAAGTTCAGAGGTGATAGTAGACACCTTTATGAACACATTTGTGAAGAAAGCTAGTGATTTAGATTTAGTTCCCAGATTGATGTAGCAATAGGCTAACTTTCCCTTACTATGAGGTAAACTGAGAGGAAAGATATTAGGATATAGCACCCATATGCAGTGGTTCTTAAAGTGGATTTCAGGGACTCTCTAGGCTCCTTTATGGGGGTCTAAATTGACCCTTGCAAGTATGTAACTTTGACAGTATAATAATGATGTCAAAGGGAGACCTTCAAACTTCAAAGTTTGAGAACCAGTGCCCATATGGACAAAACACATCAGTAGTATTGACGCAGCCTCTCCCGAATCCTCAACCTAGACCAAAGCCCTTTTGTCCCTTTTTTCCAGCCATACAGAGCGAGGTAATAAAGCACATATTCCGTTTCCGTAGATGTTTTCCAAATGAATATGTCCCTGTTGCTGGGCACTTTGCTGAGTTTGTGATCCCGTCCAGTCGGAGCATGCTCCCTGCCTGCTGCTCTGTTAAATGGGATGTCACTAATGCTGGCTCACAAACAACATTTGTCTGGCCAATTTGCATATACCACTGCTCCAAATAATATCATCGCATTCAATAATCCCTTTGATTTAAACAGAGCTCTGTTATGGCTCACTATGTATTGGTGCAGTGCAGATAGATACATTACAAAAGTATAGGTGAAAGCGGACACTTTGATTTACGTGACAAACTTAACTTTGATGAAAAGTGTCTCATGAGCGCCCGCAGGCTGTGATGTAAGCTATCACAAAGGGAGAAAGCACACTGGCTAATTATGTTCCGTCAGGAAAGGTGACTCAGCCATACTGTCACTCACTCACTGAAATCTGTCAGGACGCTTATTTAGTGAATCATGTTGTGCCACAAAGGTACCTTTCTTAGCCTGGCGATTTTAAGGGGTGTCCTTGGGTGCACTTGCACCCCCTGGCCACCAGGCGGCCATTTTTTTTTCTTTTTTTTACTTTTTTTTGTAGTGTAACTTTATTTTATAATTATTAAATACAACAGTGATCGTGGTTTGTAAAATGTGCGCAAAAAGAGGAGGGGCAAGTATTTCTGTTGTTAACTTGGCAGACTTGGCAGGCACTATGGGTGGTCTGTGAGATTAACACCATATAGGCATTTTACAGATTGAGAAAGAAAACGAAATTAAACTGCAGAAAATAATTGATCAGTATGCAAGTGCCAAAAACCGGAGGCTGCAGTTCATTGTGTAATAAGGATGATTGCTTGATTGCTTGATGATTAACTTGATGTTTGGATTTATATGTCCTTTGCTGCCTCTGCCTGCAAAATATAAGCAAATGAATTTGCTCATGGTGTCTAGAAAAAGAAGCACCTGTTTTGCACTTTTTTTGTGTTACATTTGGGTAAAAAATAAACTGCAGAAACCCGTTAAAACAACAGGACAAAACTGCTAAAAAACGATCGTCTGTCTTGCACCCCCTGATAGAAGAGGCTAGAATCGCCTATGCCTATAGGGACTGCAGCTGCCCAGAGATGCAGCACAGTGCCCATAAGGCCTTTTGCTGTGAATGATTTCCTAGCATAATTCAAACATACAGTACTTTTATACAAGGAGCTGAATTTCAGTGTCCGCTTCCCATGTCAATATTTGATATCATTCTCTATTTACACTTCCCTTCTCTGAAATGGTGGTAGTTCCCGGTACAATGAAAAAAAGTGAAGTAATTTCATGTACTGTAGATAAGCTGAACAAATACTCCACACATTCTACACCTCTTGGCCTTGGCTCCAACAGAGGTTACCCCTGAGCTCTGGCTGAAACTGCTTCAGTGACATATGACTTCACCATGGTGCCGGCAGCTCCTAAACGTCTCTCTATGCCAACACCCCAGTGATATCGCAATAGGCCTCACCCTGAATGCCTTTTCTGTGACGCCTTACACACAGTGGAGAGGAGTTGGACATTGAGTAGCGGACTTATTCCTCAGTGACGATTCCTCCCCAATCTGGCAGGGATCCTGATAACATTCAACTGTGTTTATCCCGTCTAAATTACAGTACGGAACGTACAAGAAAAATAAACAGGCTTTCAAATTCCAGTAGAATTATTGCAGAATTGGGGAGTGTGAAATCATACAGTGGATGGAAGCTTTAACCCAAATTATACAACAGCCTGACAGTATAAACAAGTCTCCTCTTTGCTCTCTTTAGACATGGTTTCAATTCAATAAGCTGAAATAGCGACAACTCAAACGTTAACATTGGAAAATAGAGGTAGATTTTCAGGTTGAAGCCTTGCCTTGATAATGGGAAGAATATATTCAACAAGAGTCTAAAGATTGAAGTGAAGGTCAGAATAACAAGACTAGTGCCAAAACTGATAGCTTTTAACACCAATGCTAGTGCAGCACTCTCATGCTCTGTGTTCTCCATTTGACTCTTTAAAGGGGTCCCACCGTAGATTTTACATATTTAATTTTTTTCTTGTTTTTTGGTCTTCCCATTGTCTCTTCCAGCCCCAAAACCCCCCATTCATTAACTCTAAGCCTTGCCTTTCATTTCAGTTATTTTCTGAATGGGCGTGTCTGAACGGTACTCTTTTGAAATCGGCCCCTTGCTTATGTCACAAAGGGCTCATTTCCTATTTGGCCCCCTCGAGAATGGGCCGGTACTTTTTGGGAGGCTATATTCTATTAAGACTATATATATGAGGTGGACCCATGAGGTAAAGTGGTACTAAAATTGGCTTGAATTGGATTGACTCTACACGGTTCTCATCGTGGTACCATGCTAAACTTCTCTGTATCGTTCCAATTTTAGGCCAAAGGCGCCCGCTGCCAAAAAAGCGCATTTTGGTATTGCATCTGAAATGGCTTGGAATTAGAGACAGACAGAACATGAAATTTAAATATCCGAGTGATTGTTTAGGCTAAAACCTGTATAAAAATGTATTATGGACCAATGTTTATATTTATATTTTATCCCCTTTAAAGAAAGCACCATACGCTAGGACTCACTGAAGAACATCATTCTCTATCACCACGTTCACAAGGTTTAATCCAGTAAACAAGCATGGGTCAGAGCAAGAGGATCAATCAACGAAGCTTAGTGACCATGAAAACAGATGAGTAGACTGAATGAATGAAACATGCGAGACCAGGAAAGAATTCATGAGAGAAACCGTGTGTATCAAAAAAGCATCTGTGGTAAGGCAAGACCCACCTGCGGAAGCTTGTGATTGGCTGAACCGGAGGTAGGGAGCGCTCCGCTGTGTTCACTTGAACCGCGCGGAGGTGCAGACAGTCGGGGGGACGAAGATTTATGATTCTGTCCATCGGGACATAACTCGGACGGTGCTGAGTCAGCTCAAGCGGACTTCGCCTTTGTCGTCTCCAGCGAAAACAAGCGCTCCTATACAAGAACCAGCCGTACCCCAGATGCTTTTTTGATAAATGCAGAGAAACCCCCTCTAGGGACATCCCCTGACATCTCACCAGGCTTGTCCGGTTGGTCTCAGTGGACAGAAGCTCCACTCGTTAGGGCTGTCACTTGACGTCCCACCAGGCCGGTCCAAGTGTTCTCAGTGGAAGTGTTGCTTGAGAGGATGCTTCATGCAGGGACCACAATCTCTCCTCAGGGCCATATCCCTCCCAATGCACTAGATAATGGAGGGCCCTTCCTTATACTTCAGTACTGTAGGTGACTGAGGAAAAGGATATAAATCAGCTCCTCATGACACTGACCACCTCTGGTAAAATATATCCTAATTGAAATGGATCATGCTGTACTTCCCACACCTTTCGGTATAATTGCTTATCTCAAGAGTCAGACTTGGGCCAAAATAAAGTAATTCAGTAAATAATTTGGCCTAAGTCAGATTTTATAATATTTATGTTACATAACTGACAGACAGTGTTATTTTTTATGTAGGCTAAATAGTCATTTATTGTTATAACCATTTTGGGTGAAATGATTAAAAAATATCAAATAGGTCTAGTTTTGCTTTGGATAATTTTTTTCTATTTTCTGAAAACATTTTAAAAAAAAAATTACGTAGGCCATTATTTTAAGAAGGTGACGATATGGGAAGGTTCAGGAATCGAGTAATGGAGTGTTGGAAGGCTTAGCATAAAGTAAAAGATATGACATATATACAGTAGGACCACAATGGAAACAAGCCTTCAGGGCTTATTATGTTATCCTTTTAGAATTATTGTATAACTGTACCTCTGTATTTTAGCAAAATGTTAATAAAGTATTCCATCAATCAATCAATCAATCAATCAATCAAAGGGAACGAGATGATAACAGGGCACGTGGGAGTGGCAGGATCTGAAATGACAGAAGAAATAGCCATAGACCATGAAAACAAATAAGCAGACTGAATGAATGAAACATGAATACAGGGAGATCAGGAAGGATTCATAACAAGGACAACAACAACAGCTAGAGAAAGCATGAGGAACAAGTCAGTGGATCATCATCATACTGTGTTGCTGGTTTTGATTATGTTTATGATTATTACCTTCACATTCCTTTCAGTGAACATTATGTTTGAAGTTTCTTTTTTTTTTCTTGTTACAAGCAGCTGATCATGACTGCTATGACACGATGTGGGGAACAGATTGTACCTCAAATGAATGGATCGGCCCTCTCTTGAGATAGGGGACATTCAAAGCCAGTGTTTCTTGCATTTAATGAGTATATATCTTCACGGGAGCGGCAAGGCGATTTTTCGATGCCTAAATTTAGTTGCACACGATTAGCATCAAAGCTGTTTTGACAGGGGAAACAAACACAGGAAGCTGATGAGAGAAGACAAAAAAATAAAATAAACTTGTTAAAAGGAGTAACAAAGAATCTGTCACTAACTGCCACTTATAAAGGTGCCAGGAATATGTTCCCAAGCAGAAATACTATGGATACCTCTGCTGTTGTCACCTGCAATGACAGCTACGATCTGGAGGGATCTCTGATGAAAATGATATTATTGCACAACATGACACTGTGAATCTATTCTTCTTTAATGACACCATTAATGGAAGTGAGACTTCAATCAGGACATGCATACTTTGAGTGAGAAGAAAAATCTGTCCCTCTCTCTCTTGGAAGAACTGAACGACTGCTCAGTCTTACTGGTATTAGTTATAGAGGATCTAGCCTACATTTTGGCAGTGTCTTACACTGAGTAGTCATAAGGGGAGTTTACTGTATGATTATTTATATCCATTTATAAATAAATAAAATAAATGTCTTTCACCAAAGGACAAAATGGAATCTATGAAACGTATCAGATTCAGGAATGGTTGCGCTACTGTATATTGTAGCTTCTGTGAGATTCACCAGGCAGATTGAGATGCATTACCTTGAAAAGGAGATAATGGGCGTGGAAGTTTTCAGCAAATTCATTGCAGGATTTATGGGTATTTTTCTCTGTAGGGAAACACATTTTTCAGCCGGATATTCTACAGCCTTTAAGGCAGCATTTACCATTTTCCTGCATGTGAAAACCATTGAAATCAGGGGTTGAATTGATAGGTGGTGTGGCAAGGAAGGCAAGGTTTTCTTGTGCTGCAGCCGAAAACCAATGATAATTATGGAGACAAATCACTGGAGCACATCCTTGTTGAATTCCACATACAAATGCATTATAGAATGAATTAGTGCTATCTATGTACACTATGAGACAGGAATATACCACTGTCAATACATGTCATGTCTACTCACAGCTTAAACTATATACAGCATGTACCAACCATGTTTCCATGAATGGTTCCATTTTTGAGCGGTGAAAACCACTCCTATAAGTGGCTGTGCGTGTGTCCGTAGCCTTTTTCCTCAGCGTTTTGCCATAGTAAAATGTGTGTGCGTAGCATCATGTTTGTCTAGTGATGTCATATGTCGTATGTCTGTAGCCTTCTTCCTCAGCGTTTTGCCATAGCAAAATGTGTGTGTGTCCGTAGCTTTGCGTGTGTCTGTAGCCATTTTCCTCAGCGTTTTGCCATAGTAAAATGTGTGTGCGTAGCATCATGTTTGTCTAGTGATGTCATACAGTATGTCGTATGTCTGTAGCCTTCTTCCTCAGCGTTTTGCCATAGCAAAATGTGTGTGTGTCCGTAGCTGTGCGTGTGTCTGTAGCCTTTTTCCTCAGCGCTTTGCCATAGTAAAATGTGTGTGCGTAGCATCATGTTTGTCTAGTGATGTCATATGTCGTATGTCTGTAGCCTTCTTCCTCAGCGTTTTGCCATAGCAAAATGTGTGTGTGTAGCATAGCCTGTACATCCTAGACTTAAATCCTAGTCTGAAGATGTTATGCAAGCACGACCACCGCTCACTTCACATTGGGTGTGATTTTTACACTTTGAGTAGCCTCCCAGCAAGCACATCAGGACCTGGACCAATCAGTGACGTTTCGATTGGGGCCAGATCACAGCCCATATGGGGATGATCTTGACGTCATTACCAGGACGTCATATGGACTTTTTTGTTTGACAGGATTATGTTAGTTGAAATATGAGCATATACAGTAAGGTTATATTCTGGGACATATCTAATTAGTTATGATATTTATCTGGCCTAAAATATCACCTGATTTCAACCAGCATAAATCCTGTCAAACAAAAAAGTCCATATGACCTCCTGGTAATGACGCCAAGATCATCCCCATATGGGCTGTGATCTGGCCCCAATCGAGACGTCACTGATTGGTCCAGGTCCTGACCGTGCTTGCTGGGCTACTGTATGTTTACTTGAATAATTTTGTGCATGTTGGCAAAACTTAATGGGGTGTTTGAATTTTGTTCAATCCTTTCTTCAAAGTCAGTTTTAGCTAGATGTGTCTAATTAATCCCAACTTCAACAAACAATAAAGTAATAAAAAAATATGATTACTACACGCACGCACGCACGCACGCACGCACGCACGCACACACGCACACACACACACACACACACACACACACACACACACACACACACACACACACACACACACACACACACACACACACACACACACAGCTGACAGCAATGTCAAGTATAATGTGGTGAGCTTTACATGCCATGGTCCTTAAACCAAATCTATCAGACATTGCAATCTAGAGCAGTCCTTTGCACTGTTATGCATTTATATGTTATGCATGTAACAATAGCTGCTCTTTTGCAGTTGATCATGAAAGTTATACTGTACACATATTTGATACTGTTGTGTAAGCCTTATTTTATTTTATATTTTAATATGGCGTGATGATGATGCAACCTAACACCAAAAACAAAACAAAACACAGGAATACGTTGTCACAATCTCAAACAGTATCTCTGTTTAATCACACTTTTTCTTTACTTCTTTAGTTTTTATTTTATTAAAATGTCCCTTTATTTTCTTTTACTTAATGTTTTATGCAAAGCACATTGAATTGTCTTATAGTTGAAATGTGCGGTACAAATACATTTACCTTGCCTTGCCTATGTCTTTCCTATAAATAATAGACTTTGTACTGTAAGTGAGATAGAAAGTAGTTTAGGGCTTTAGACAGTTGGAAAAGTTTGCTAAGGCAAAACCTTGCAAATAATTGCAGGATATATTTACAAAACAAAAAGTCTCTATGGAGTAACCTTAAAATATGACCTAATTATCAGGAAGCTTCAGTTTTCTCATTATATAAACTTTAGGCAGTTGTACAAACTGTTAATTATTTCATCATGTTATACTATTTAGTGCATGCTTACTATACACTCAAGGTAAGAACAGATGCTGCATTTTTGATTATGGCTCCCAGGGCTGTGGCAATATGTCCTTACTATGCAAGAGCCATGGTTTATTGTTTGAAGTATGGCACCCCATCAGGCAGCGCCACTGAAATTCAAATGTGGTGGAATGCACTTATCTTTTTTTATGGGGATTTAGATGGAGCTGTTTGGAATGGGGCCTTCCTATTCATGCATTCCGTCACCATCCTGCTGCTCAGCTGTATTACTGAATTGATGTGCTGTGACAGTCTTAAGCTATTTTATCTCCTTCCTCCATCGTATTGAGAAATTAGGGGCTGATATGGAAAAGTCATGGTTTTCCACCCGACAACGAACTCATCTTGATATGGCCCATAACGTCGCCTAAGCCTGCGTATTGAGTTTTGTTCCTCTGTGACCTGTAGATCAAAGTAATGGACCACTGGAGGCTGCACAGACAAAACTGGATGAAGCTCGAGCTTCGCAGTAGTTTAATGGTTTTGGGCAGTTTCTTAATTATAGGACAGTCTCTCCTGAGTGATTCTTCTGCTATAGAAGAGCAAGGGAATTGTATATTTTCACCTGATCAATAGTAAGAGGAAGTTTAATAATAAAAAGTACATTAAAAGGCTCCATCGAATCAATTAAGGGGCTATTACCTGAGAACGTAATGGTCTGGCAGAGATGTGATACATTAATATGACGGGGAAAAAAGGTCCAGTTACAGACATCAGAATAGCAAGGACATTTAATTCAGAGCTGGTGTACACTCTCAGTTCGGCTAGTGTCAATAATGGTGTCCTTGCTCCATCGAAGAGATGTATTATCTGTACAATGATATTTATAACAAGATAGCAACAGGACAATTCGTAGCATTTCTCAGATGGTATGTGGCATCTTAATAATCCGTCCTCTCGGTGGCCTCCACGTGCCATATACCTCTGAAGGTCTGCCTCTGCTCCCTCTTTTGTACTCATCCTGCATGAATGCTCCAGTGGAGCCCACAGTGTTGTTCCTACAAGTGCTGCAGGTCAGATGCACCATCCATTTTACTTTGTCCTACACTGGTATTGATCTCGGTCAAGTGTAGCTTGTTTTTCAAACCTTCCCAGGGATTCTTGGAGCGGCGAGGGAAAATGCAGCGCCCCGATCTATTCAAGATCACGAGGAAGGCGTCTTCCTTCGAGGAAAGCTGTAAACCACAAACGTGTTGTACTAAACTGGTTAAAATGGTTAAAAAGAAATTGTGAAATGTGATAGGGTTGAAATTTGTGACAACGAAGGTCATGTGTGAACCAAATTAACTGTTATTTACTGTATGTGTTCTATAACCTACAGTAAATATAGGGAACATGTTTTAAGATGTAGAACACTACTACACTCCAATTTTTTATTAATGATTCAACTCTGTGTTTAAAGGTTGAAAATGTTAAAAGATTATCTGTAGGATTTGAGTCATTTTTTATTTGGTCTGCTGACACCAACCATATTACAAGGACCTGATAAGGTGGCAGAAATATAAGATAACTGGACCCTTGGGAAAGTTGTCACCACCAAACAGAATGCACGTTTTGGCCTACTGGCAGCATGCACAAGAAATGTGCGAGATTAACTCAGAAAATAACACACAGCAGACCCTCTTCTAGTTGGCTCGCCTCCTACAGCGTCATGCTGTAAAAAAAAGATCTACCACTAATTGATATGTACCACATGTTGTACGTCCTCTTTTCAATTTATGATTCACACTTTCCCAAAGCAAAGACTTGAATAATTAATTTCTTTAGCAGGATTGCCAAAAATCAAAGAGTGAACTTGCCTGGAGTGGTTTCTCGTTGGCCGTGATACGAGGAAAGGCTACTACTGTCAACTCGAAAGTTTCGTCAGCCATGCATAAATTGTAACATTGTTTTTCTTTGACGCATGTAGTAAATGATCATGAGACGCTTGACATATTTTTGCACTAGGTCACAGAGTGACTGACAAGGCCGTTCTACAGTAGATCTGCAGATGGCTCAGTGGGGTAGCCCTCTTATCAAGGCTTCTGTTATGATGTGTTCATCAAAGGAGGACAGTTCTAGTGTTTTTCAAGTTGCAAGCTGCCACTCTACATGTTGTTTTTATGGTAGCATACTGTCCTTGTCCTACTACAGCATGGTTTGTGTTCCCTCACCCTCATATGTCCTGTCATTTTCTCTGAGCCTTAAGTGAGAAAGAACATCAATACAGTATGAAACAAAAGTGTTTTTACACAAAGACCTCATTCAGTCCATTATCATGTCCCAACTGAATGGGTTTATATAAGGCTGAAACCTATCATTGTGTAAAAGCACAACAGTAAGTACATTTATCTATACTATAATTTTGCGAATGTCTGAGTGAGTGAGTGAGTGAGTGAGTGAGTGAGTGAGTGTCTGTCTGTCTGTCTGTCTGTCTGTCTGTCTGAAACAGCGTTTCTCCTCAGTGGCTGGAGCAATTGATCTGAAATCGCATCACCATTAGCATATGAACACACCTGACATAACTGTGAAGCCCGTTTGTCACTTTCACAAATCATATGCTGTATATTAGCATTTTTATGGTGTATCTACTTTCTATTCTGCATCTAGCATGAGGCACATCTATTCTGCATCTAGCATGAGGCAACATGTTTAACCAGCTCTCTCTCTGTGTGTGTGTGTGTGTGTGTGTGTGTGTGTGTGTGTGTGTGTGTGTGTGTGTGTGTGTGTGTGTGTGTGTGTGTGTGTGTGTGTGTGTGTGTGTGTGTGTGTGTGCAGGCAGGCGGGTGTGTGCGCAGGCGGGTGGGCGGGCGGGCTGGGGGGGGGATGGAAAGTTACTTTCCATCCCTCATATACTGTATGCACAGTGCACATCCCATAACCCACACACTGCACATCATTTTGGAGCTCATATCTTTGAATGGGTAAGGGCTAGTGGAAGAAACAAATGAAATGCTCAGAGTCAGCTCATTCTGGGAATTTGAGGAGTCATACACTATGAGACCTCAAAATAGCAGATCTACAAGCTCACAAAGCTTCACAGTGTGGTGTGATGCGATGTGAGCTTGTAGATTGGCTGTTCAGTGCGAGACACTGGTGTGCAACTAACTAGAAAGGTGCAGTTCGGGGAAAGTGTGGTTGCACTGACGCGAGTCGCGGGTTGCGGTCGGCGAGATACAAGGTGTTTGGGGGGAAAAAAATGTGCTGTTCCTGATGAATTCCGTCTTACCATTTATATTACATATTGTGATGTCACATGAAGCTTGACCAATCCAGTCTCATTGGACATTATATTGTCCAATCAGAAATGGGACAGAAAACGTCAATTGAACTCAATGGACTTTGGGGTTACAGAAAAGTTGACAGAAAAAAGGTTTGCTCTAGATGAAATAAAGCTGGACAAGAACAACCACACTAATTATGAATCAGGACTGAGCTGGAGGAGAATAATTCAGGACGGACAGAGATGCCATTCGTCAGCCACTTCACCTGGGCCTAAAGGCTTGCATTAGACTGCCATATTTGACTGTGTTTTATGTGTGCCTGCCCACGCTTTTATGTCGAAGTAACTGCGGGCGGCACAGTGTCAAGGCACACAAATGGATTTTCTAATCCACTTGTTTGCTGGAAGTTCTTTCAAGCACCTTTTTGAAGCTCCGGCCAAAAATGTACTTAAACACAAACCTTCCCTTAGACTCCTGTCTGTCTCTCCCACCCCCCCCTAAACTGTCATTGTGTGTTTTGACTGGCTAATACATTTCCGTGGCAGAGTGAAAGAGACCTAGGCAGGTAAGGCGAAGGACATCAGGAAGGCTCAAATAATGAGATGTCAAGCAGGGCCGACCATAATTGTTAATTACATTTATCCCAGTGCTTTTGGAGAGCGGCCACAGTGCTTTCAGGAATATAAAGTGGTGTCCTCAACATGTTCCAGGTTGAGCCTTTTAAACGGGCCTGAGCGATCAGTCCTGAAACTCAATAAGCAAGGCCTTATTCCATTCTACAGACAGAGCCACCGGGGCCATAGTTGGAACAGAGGCAGAAGTACATGTTAAAAGCCTAGATATAATCTTTACAGCATTAAGCTGAGTGAAACACAGGCTTCAGCAACAAGGCTGTTGACCCGTCGTCAATGTGCTCTCGCTTTGTTCTGACATATTTAAATATGTACCTCCACATTACCTCTAAAGTCCATCCCAGGATGTTTGTTTTGACTAAATGCTGTTTGTTTGGTGTGCTTTCTTTTCATTTGACTGATAAGATGAGATAACTGACCGCTATTCAAACGTCTGTCCACAAACAGGAACACATGTCTCCCACGGCTTCTGGTGTGCAAACACAGACGTGAGTCGTCAGAGGCGTCACAAGGGGGGGAGAGTGGGACTGAGTTACTAGAGCCTAAGATGGAGGGGCTTTAATTATTGTATATACTTTAGGTATTGAAAAATAGCAGATATACAAGCTCACAGCGCGGCACCGAGTGCCGTGTTGCGAGCTTGTAGATCTGCTATTTTTGAAAAAGTAGTGAAAATATGTGCAAATCTTTGAATATATGTATTTTTAAGCGAACATTTGTAACTCAAATTTTGCTTCTAGGGGGTCCCTGGAACTAAATATTTTGAGATGAGGGGAGCACCACTGACATAGAAACTTTTTTTTTTTTTTTTCCAAAAAACCTTAGAAGGATTTTAAATATTGAAAGACTTGCTCAAGTTTTCACGATTTTCCAAAAAAAGAAGATCTACAAGCTTGCAGCGCAGCACTCTCGGTGCCGCACTGTAAGCTTGTATATCTGCTATTTTTCAATAGTTAAAGCACAAAATAATTTAAGTGAATCCTTGTACCCAGGGCCCAGAATTTGGTGCGACACCCCTGGTCGTGACCTTCAAAAAGTTACTTCCTCCGAAAGTGAAATGGCTCACATTCCTTCAGAAGAGCCAGTGTCTTTGGTGTTCCTCCTCCAGTAGGATCATGCATGCTTGTCAAGGAGGACGTTGAGATTCCACAGACCTACATATCGTCGTTGTCGGGTGGAAAGCTCGTATCGCCAAGTTTCAAGCGTGTACGTTCTTTCGCAAAGTAAAGCCATGCTTCATCATACAATGCCGTCACACAAAGGTAGTGAAAACAGCCGATCTACAAGCACACAACGCCTCGCAGTGCAAGGCGTTGTGTGCTTGTAGATCGGCTGTTTTCACTAGTTTAAATCATTTTTTAAATGATAAATGCAAAATGAACGGTTTTGGACATACAAGATTTTCATCGGACAATGACGATATGCACCCTGGAATGGGGTCTCTTTTCCCTCTTTAAAGTGCAAATAGTGTATATTCAAAGGCTAGGCTGTGACAGGTGAAATATGGATATGCCCTTCAAAATACAGTATTTATAATGTAGAACCATGACAAAAATCCTAAAATAAAATAGAACAACACACGCACACAGCGTCGTCCTACATTTGCAAATGAAATAGTATGGCAAACCTGTGGATTAGTCACCTGTCAGCAGCTGATACAGGCAATTATTTCACTTTTGAAGATGAATGTGGTCGATTGAGAGTTGAGACCGTATAATGAGGACTATATGTGCTATTAAGGTGCAGGAAGAAATGCAGTGTTGGCCAAGGTCACTGGCTGCCTACTGTGATTGCTCAGTGCGTCTTCTGCCAATCTGTTTTCAGAAAAGAAAAAGATAAATGCTAGACCTGGATGAGCATACTGGCGGCCCAGTTTATTAATTGAATTCTAAAGACATCCTGTCAGTCTTTCACTTGTCTGTCACCGCAATGCATTACTAGGGCAATAATACCTAAACTCAGACAGACAACAAATAACATTTGGTTGGAAATCAACAACTCCTGATTTACATTCAATCACACACACACACACACACACACACACACACACACACACACACACACACACACACACACACACACACACACACACACACGCTCGTGTGTATACCTACTAACGCGTGTGTTTGTATGTTTTTGTGTATGTGTATACCTTTATAAGTATATGCACGCACACAGACACACCTTCCCGATATTACTTGCCACCCCCAAGCCATCTGCTGTCAGACATTGGTAATTAGTTTTATGGAGTTCTTGGCAGCCAGAGTATGGCTGCACGATAATTACCCTTTTATTGTTTTGTATGCTAGTGTTAATGCTGTTGTTGTTGTTTTGTGGCTTGTCCTAATTAAAAGTTTGGAGCTACTAGGATTCAACACAGGCTGCCCTTTTTGTCCTTCTAAATTGCTCATCCTGCAAAGCTAACATGAAAAGGACATAATAAATGAAGTTGTAAACAAGAGTATATGGTGACTGACAGGGATGGGTTTTAGCAATGGCAGAATGTCAGAATCCCATGCACTATATACTGTACAAGTAATATGTCTTCTAGAGCTGTAATGAGCATGATTTTCTAGCAGGTTAAAGAGGCTCTATGGACTTTGTGAGAAAATATTAACATCTTCACCTATAATGACATTTAATTACAAAAGTTACAACAGGTTTAAAAAGTATATATATATTTTTTTAATATCCCACAATTTTGTAACCCATTTTTCACCCAGTACCAAAAGCTGTAATCCTGGGTGCTACTCTCCCTCTGCCAACCTGGGGAGAGCCCCGAACTGAGCTCAGGCTTCCTTCAATGCATGAAGAGTGAGAAGGCCAACCTGACAGGGGGGAGTTGAGTTTGCAGGAACACGTTATTCCAACCAGTTCCTTTCCCCTCCATCAGGCCAAGGGGAACCTTACCAGGGTACTAAGAGGAAGCAGTTTAGAGACCAGGATTAGTGCATGTTTTTTGTGACGATGCCTACCTACCCTATAGGGACACGGGGAGAACAGGCAAACTCCACACAGAAAGACCATTTGGCCTACCCCACCTAGGGCATGGGCACTGATGACGCGGAGGAGAGAACGCCAACAGCGCTCCCCCGGTGGGAAACCACTATGGTTCTTTATCGAAGCTTCTTTTCAAAGATTCAACTTTTCATGGACCATCCACTAAGGCAGGGGTGGGCAACTTTGATGATGGCGAGGGCCACTATATTTCCACCTTCACTCCAGAGGGCCACATTGCATATTGCTACATCCTACTTTGTCATTCTAGTATCTCATACAAATGAAGCAAAAAAAAAAATAGCAGATCTACAAGCTCACAAGCTATTTGTTTTCTTTTGAATTGGAATCCTGAATAATCTTTTGTTATTTCTGAATTGGAATTAATTTCAAACTCATTTAATTATATACTCGTGTTATGAACTTAAATACAAATACATTGGACACAAAAAAAAAATACATTTTAATACTACTATACTAGTCATTAAGCTACTAATATAGACTCAAGAAATTAAAGCAGGTCATGTTTGGAATTGTAACAGCTGAAATCAATAATATATCAGTATTCCGGTATTAACCTGAGGGCTGCATTAAGTGAAGGTGGGGGCCGCATGCATGTGGTCCCCGGGCCGCCAGTTGCCCATGTATTCAGTGGGTAGACTAGACACCCTGTGCTCTCCGCTCTTTAGATTACCTTGACATTCCTCCATTTCTTACTAACCGGCCGTCCCTTGGGAATGGTACATGTCAATAAGCTCTTTGCATCTCCCTGTGCTCCATTCGTTTTTAATGGACTTTCAGCTGCCTGGTGATCAGAGCCTACTGTCTCGGGCCTCAGACATCTCCTGAGAGGTCTCTGGCAGTGGTAGATAAAGTATTCAACCCTAGTACTAGAGTCAAAATACTCCTGGTCATATACAGTATTACTCAACAAGCTCTGTCACCTTTGTACAAGTACAGCAGTACTTGCTTTTAAAAATAGTATAAAAAGATAGAGCATTAAGTATTCAAAAGTACATTTTCTTATATCAATGTATTGCTGTATCGTAATTTAGATATTTTCATATCCAAAGACTAAAAGCAATGGCTAATCTACAAGCTCTCACATGTTGTGAGATTGTAGATTTTCACTGAAATACAGCTTAAGTGTAAGCTGTATTTCATAAAGTACATTTTCCTTTCCTAGAAATGTAGTGGAGCCAAAAGTACAATATCTCTTCATTGAAATATAGAGGAGTGAATGTCAAGTATCCAAAAATAAGAATATTAAAGATACAACAAAAAACATGTACTTACTACTTAAGTACAGTACTCAAGTACGGTAAATGTACTTTGAAACCGTCCACCACTGGTCTCTGTGCCAGCCTGCCAGGTCTTTGGTCAACAGCACAGATAAATCCACTTACCACTAACCAGCTAAGCTCTCCCATTCAACAGCACACATTAACCTGAGCCGAAACCTCACCACATTAAATGGTGGATAGAGAAGAGAAAACAGTTGACCCGCTATTTGGTGGGCGTGAAGTTCATTCCGGCACGCGTTTGGAAATAATAAAATACTCTTGAGATTGAGATTAGGCCAAGAGACAAACTAAACATTGTTTGCTTGTAAATGAAACAATTGTGTCATACAGATTTACTTAATTAAAAAAAATCGTTTTCCCACATTAGCATGTTGATTGTGATGGGGTCACAGTGTCAGTCATGGTGAAGCACAATGTGAGGTTGGCCACTCATTTGGAAATATACTCAGAACATACACTGTTTACGGTATTTCATCACATTTCTGAAAGCACATTTTCATGTCAGAAAAATGCATATATTCCTGGAGGTTCAAATGACGGTTTGCATACCGAATAAATGAAATTGTTATGTAATGTAATCTTATATTATGATTCACGTTAATTATATAGACAGCCACCATGATGTCATTGTGTGTTGTCCATACCAGTGAAATTTGAAAGGGGATGCCAGGGGAAATCATGTTTTTGAAAAGTACTGTTTCCATTGCGTGTACTTGTACATCAAGCTGCCTCACGCTACAGAAACAGGAGTCTCCTGCGCTATGGGCCTCATGGCTTGGCAAGGCTTACTTAAGGATGCCATCAATAGTATACAATCAACAGCATACAAAGCGGTAATATAATAGAGTGTATTATCAGAGGAGGGACAGTCAGACATTTGGGAAAGGCAACTGAAATGGGAGAATATAAATGTATATAGCCACACCTAACTCTATATTGGTGTTCAAGCTGAACCTTTCTGACGCCTCAAAAGGCTACTAAGTTGTCAAATCTATAAATCTTCACTCTGAAGTGCTAGACAAGGGCAAAATGGTCCATGTGCGATGGTTTGCGTGCAGAAAATATAAATGTCATTTTTCCACTTACATCGACATTTTGGCTCCCACCTGTAACAAGCCCTGAATAATAATTTCTAACTAATCACATGGACCCTGGTGTCCCTAATTATGTGCATGCCATATGCAAACATTTGGTGGAAAAAAATCCACATCGCACACACATTGTGAGCTTGTAGATGTTTTTGGTGGAGAGATTTGACGTAGAGCAGTGGTTTTCAACCAGTGGTGCGGGGACCAGCAGTGGTCCAGGGACCACCAGTGGTCCTTGAGTGGGCTCCAGGTGGTCCCCAGCTAAATGATGGAGAGTTGGTAACCCTTATAGATCTTTAACTCTTGAGCGCGTAAAATGAAACCAAATGGACTCTTACAGGTCCATTTGAGGAATCGTGGATAAAATCTTAGCCAACGTTATCGATAACAAAATATTTGGGTCTGAGATCTCATCAAATGGCTGTGTGTCGCTCAAATGCTGAATACAAAATTAACCTTGATATGAACAGAGTTGAAAACCACTGGTGTAGAGGGGGGAAAAGGAGTATAGAGCCAAGGTCAACAAAGTATATAGGGTTTAAGTGATGAATACATGACAGGCAAACCTTAGTTCTTCACTATGGGGTCTAGTCAGGACCACATTCCTGGAAGTCAGCAGTCTCTTGTAGTCACATCAGAACATCATGCAACAAGCACATACGCGCACGCACGCACGCACGCACGCGCACACACGCACTTCATTCTCTTTGAAAACAGAGATCTCATATTTTGGTTCCATTCAACTGAGTCAGACAGAATGAACTACTGTAGATGGAATGTGCCACTGTATGTGCCAATTTAGTGTATTTAATTTTAGGGTTTGTAAACAAAAATGCACCAGGTATGATATGACAACTTAAATATACAAAGCCTATTTTTGAGAAAAGAGAGAAGCAAAAATGGCAGATGTACAAGCTCAAAAAGCGATGAGACTTGTGAACAAAGTGCAGCCCGGGGACCAAACGCGGCCCGATGATATATTTTATACGGTCCGCAGCTTCATTCCTAAATTGTACTATAAACGGCCCGCCAGCACCGTCAAACAAGAATATTTTTTCTATTGTGAAAAAAGTTTGGACACCCCTGTTGTAGATCAACAAACTTTTTGTTGGGCGAAAAAAAAGAGAAATGTGTCGATTATGAAAAAAATATACAGATATAATTAATTTTCAAAAAACTATAGTGGATCACTGGTTAGTTATGATAAAGGACTTTGATAAAGTGAGTAACTTAAGAAAGATGTACTCCATTTTCATTTTATGAACAATTATTTTCATGTCACACCATATGACGATTTTAGGCACAAGTACAACAAACTGCTGAATAAAGTCTGATTCCAATAAAATATCTAAAAACAAAATGTATTTCCATAAGGTTGAGAGTGAGTAGAACAAAAGTAAATAACTTTTATGCCTGCAATTTAAAGTTTTTTTAAAAACACATTTTTTGGGGCGTCACGTCACTGACCCATATACAGACATACGCACATACAGACATACATACACACTACCCCATTCTGATTAGGTTGTGAGGATTATCAGAGGAGGGACAGTCAGACATTTGGGAAAGGCAACTGAAATGGGAGAATATAAATTTATATAGCCACACCTATCGTAACTCTATATTGGTGTTCAAGCTGAACCTTTCTGATTCCTCAAAAGGCTACTAAGTTGTCAAATCTATAAATCTTCACTCTGAAGTGCTAGACAAGGGCAAAATGGTCCATGTGCGATGGTTTGCGTGCAGAAAATATAAATGTCATTTTTCCACTTACATCGACATTTTGGCTCCCACCTGTAACAAGCCCTGAATAATAATTTCTAACTAATCACATGGACCCTGGTATCCCTAATTATGTGCATGTCATATGCAAACATTTGGTGGAAAAAAATCCACATCGCATCACAACGCGACACGTTGTGAGCTTGTAGATGTTTTTGGTGGAGAGATTTGACGTAGAGCAGTGGTTTTCAACCAGTGGTGCGGGGACCAGCAGTGGTCCAGGGACCACCAGTGGTCCTTGATTGGGCTCCAGGTGGTCCCCAGCTAAATGATGGAGAGTTGGTAACCCTTATAGATCTTTAACTCTTGAGCGCGTAAAATGAAACCAAATGGACTCTTACAGGTCCATTTGAGGAATCGTGGATAAAATCTTAGCCAACGTTATCGATAACAAAATATTTGGGTCTGAGATCTCATCAAATGGCTGTGTGTCGCTCAAATGCTGAATACAAAATTAACCTTGATATGAACAGAGTTGAAAACCACTGGTGTAGAGGGGGGAAAAGGAGTATAGAGCCAAGGTCAACAAAGTATATAGGGTTTAAGTGATGAATACATGACAGGCAAACCTTAGTTCTTCACTATGGGGTCTAGTCAGGACCACATTCCTGGAAGTCAGCAGTCTCTTGTAGTCACATCAGAACATCATGCAACAAGCACATACGCGCACGCACGCACGCACGCACGCGCACACACACACACCCACTTCATTCTCTTTGAAAACAGAGATCTCATATTTTGGTTCCATTCAACTGAGTCAGACAGAATGAACTACTGTAGATGGAATGTGCCACTGTATGTGCCAATTTAGTGTATTTAATTTTAGGGTTTGTAAACAAAAATGCACCAGGTATGATATGACAACTAACCTCTTGAGCCCCATTGCCCCCGCCGGCGGGGGCAAAAGGTGTTGACCTCTGAACAGCTGTCAATAAATGTCAATAAATCAATAGAGACCAAATCAAACTACAATTTCTTTGTTGATTATTGTTACAGTGCACCTACAGCATAGTAATCAGCTGCCATTGTACTTTTCATCCATACATTACTCCTATTACAGTATTATTACTACTTATTGTTACTCGTTTTTATCATTTTTCACCCTATACTTTAACATTACTAATATTACAGCACTACTCTCACTAAACCATCTGTAGAGTTTACATAGTTTGCAATATATTCATACAATTTTGCCTATCAATTGGTGACACCTTGGTGAACAATTTTTCTATTCAATATTTATGTTTTAAATGAGGTCTTGAGGCTCATTCACTATTCAGAAGGCAACATTTCCATAGGCGGAGGTCTTTTTCAATCATCTTTTCCTTGGTAAATGATCACAGCAGGACAATTTGGTCAGAGAAATGTGATGTTTTACACTGCATTTGTGAATTTTCAGGGGTTAGCTGACATTTGGTGAGTCAAGAGTAGCCACAATCATGGTAGTTTTGTGTCCACAACTGTTCCAATTTGGGCATAGATTTTAGGCGGATTTTCCCCCTGGACCCCCCTGGGGCTTAAGAGGTATATACAAAACCTATTTTTGAGAAAAGAGAGAAGCAAAAATGGCAGATGTACAAGCTCAAAAAGCGATGAGACTTGTGAACAAAGTGCAGCCCGGGGACCAAACGCGGCCCGATGATATATTTTATACGGTCCGCAGCTTCATTCCTAAATTGTACTATAAACGGCCCGCCAGCACCGTCAAACAAGAATATTTTTTCTATTGTGAAAAAAGTTTGGACACCCCTGTTGTAGATCAACAAACTTTTTGTTGGGCGAAAAAAAAGAGAAATGCCCAAAATGTAGAAAAACACCATGTAGAAAGAAAGTGATTAAAAGAATGTGGACAATTACATGGAAATTATTTATTATTAATTTTTATTTATTTATTAATTAATTATTATTATGGAAATATGACATTTCAGCTGAAATTTCATTCAGCTGTTTGTAAACAGATGATTGGAAACAATTCACTAGAGATTATGAAAAATAATTGCGATTAGCTCAGGTGATTATGTCTGTAACAGGCCATATGCTGTTTGTGTCCTCAACAACCTGATGTTGATTCAATTCAGACGAGAGATGTTCTCTGGATTATCGCAAATGACGAACAAAATAAATGCAAAGAGGTGATTAATGACCGTGGCGTGTTATTTGAAATGAAAATGCCATTATCGACAGGGAAGCAGGAAATCCTGTTTGACCTTCATTGAATCTGATTATGCGTTTCAGGTCTGCCAGCCCCTTTGTGTTGCTTCAGACAGGGGTGTCGCACCAGATTCTGGGCCCTGGGTACAAGGGTTCACTGCGGGCCCCCGATGAATGTTCTTCCTCGGGGGAGGAGGGGTTTTAACCCATTTAGACTGGGAACGCATTATTACCCATTATTTTGTGCTTTAACTACTGAAAAGTAGCAGATATATAAGCTCACAGCTTGTAGATCTGCTATTTTTGAAAAATCGTGAAAATTATTTGTGCAAGTCTTTGAATATTTCAAATTCTTCTAAGGTTTTTGGAAAAACCTATGGTATGTTTCTATGTCAGTGGTGCTCATACTTTCTCATGTGAAGGACCCCCAAAATGATATGTATTTGGCCACGGAACCCCATCTCAAAATATCTAGTTCCAGGGACCCCCCCAGAAGCAAAAGTTGAGTTACAAATGTTCGCTTAAATACATATACCGGTATTCAAAGATTTGCAAACATTTTCACGACTTTTTCAAAAATAGCAGATCTACAAGCTCACAGCGCGGCACTCGGTGGCGTGCTGTGAGCTTGCATATCTTTTCAATAGTTAAAGTATATAAATAAAATAATTAAGGCCCCTCCACTTTGGGCCCTAGTAACTCAGTCCCACTCCCCCCCCCCTGTGACGCCCCTGGCTTCAGATGACATTTCCCACAGACAGACCAGATCTGATTGTTCCTTAACAGGGATGTAATTACAACGACAGCGGATCACTCAAGAGGAGGATATCAAGTGTGAATCCATCTCTACTCGAACAGGAAACATGTGCATTTATTTGATCACTCGTGCCTCCATTCCATTCATTGTTCCGCCTCATTAAAAACAAACTAAAACAAAATAAAAAATCTCCCCTACCAAACCTCAGCTGTTTGCTATTTACACCTAGTCTAAGGCTGAAATGTCACGGTGCTATATTTACACTGGTTAATGATCTCAACTGATGTGTGACAGAGATGGGATACAGCATTTTCTCTTTATTTCACACATTGTGGAGTAATGATCTGCACTTAGAGAGAGGGATCTAGTGAGAGCAAGACATTCCAGCCTGTGTCCTCCCCTAATAAGACCTGTCACTGGTCATTAGAGGCTGTTGACAGGCCAGTGCGTAGTGCCTGGCACCAGGCACGGCACGCAGTTTCTATTTCCTCCCATCTATTATATTCCACCCAACTATGAAACCCCCAGCAAGTGCCAGTGTGTAGGCTATATATACTACACACATACATACGCTCACCACGCTCATTATGTCAAACATCGTTCACAGGTCATGGTGGGGGAGATGTTGGCAGACTTTCACAGGGGCGTCACAAGGGGTAGGAAAGTGGGACTGCGTTACTGGGGCCCAAGGTGGAGGGGCCCTAATAACTTTATCTATTGAAAAATAGCAGATATACAAGCTCACAGCGCGGCACCGAGTGCCGCGCTGCGGGCTTGTAGATCTGCTATTTTTGAAAAGTCGTGATGTGTGCAAATCTTTGAATATAATTATGTATTTTTTAAGCGAACATTTCTAACTCAAATTTTGCTTCTGGGGGGGTCCCTGGAACTAAATATTTTGAGATGGGGGTCCGTGGCCAAATACATATCATCTTGGGGGTCCTTGACATAGGTTTCTTGCACACATTTTCACGATTTTTTCAAAAATAGCAGATATACAAGCTCGCAGCGCGGCACTCGGTGCCGCGCTGTGAGCTTGTATATCTGCTATTTTTCAATAGTTAACATTCATGGGGGGGCCCGCAGTGAATCCTTGTACCCAGGGCCCAGAATTTGGTGTGACGCCCCTGGACTTTCCACCCACGCCCCCCCTGTGAAACCTCTGGGTCGCAGGGCTATGCTGGCTGATGCCAGGTCACACAGCACCGCTCCTGTCATTTCTATCCTGATCTGCTCTGGAACTTGAAGCTATAAGCGCCATCTCCAGTCTGCGGTGTTTATGCCGCCTAGATTCTCCGCGTTTAGTCTCTTCTGTCATTGACAAACAATTATTGTCTCTAAAGGTCCTTTCTTTTTCTTCTAAGAGGGGACGGACCTTGGGCTAATTGTAAAGGAATGGCTGTGTCCAGGGACGTGCAGAGAATGGTAGAGAGGCAGGGGCTGAAATTTCTAAAAGGGTCTTTTGGTGAAAATATCAAAAATAGCAGACCTCCAAGCTTGGAGGTTGACTATTTTTGGTGCTTGATACCACACTGAACTAAGCATACTCAAGTCAATACTGGAAATGTGGTGTACGGCATGGATTTCTACACAGAGAGCGCAATTATTTCAACATAAAAGAGTTTGGACAAGGCAATTCTCTTGAATGCTGCCTTCGGGTATGGCATGGAAAGAGGGCATTTGCATTTCTTTCACCATAGTAAAAATTGCATTCATGGTTTGGAGAGGGCACTTTTTACAGACAGATAAAAGGGCAGGGGCTCAAGTCCGGAGCCCCCTTTGATGGCTACCGGTATGTGTGCACGTGTCTGAATGGCTGTGTTTCTTCCAAGCAGCATGAAAAAGGGTCTAATGACCTTTTTGGGAGCATGGGTTGGAGTGTGACGGACACCCACACACACCACCATAACCACCTCTTCTAGAGATTAAACCCAGGTTCACCCTGGGCTTCAAGGAACCATGCCTCCAGAGACATGCTTGTATTTGACCTTCACCCTTGACCAGTGCTTGTACACAGGCTGCACAATTATACTGCCGCAGTTATTGCATACTGAATACCTGCAACCTCCTCTGTGTGCTGAGGGCAAAATTAATTTGTATGGAAGTCAAGGATAACTAATGGGTAGCCTAGACGAATAATACAATAAGTGCCCTTTTATTCCAAAGCATTACAAACACACAGGGCTTATTTAATTATATGTGCCTGCTTTTGTAATGCATGGTCAACCTCAAAAAAGTAAACCTAATGACATGGTAACGTATAGTGGTAAGCATTATGTCTGATCTATCTCAGCCTAAACTACCATGAAAGGCAATCACACCACAGATCCCCAAATCCCCCAGAGTGCGCTTTATTTCTCGCACCACTTTATTCTTCTAAAATCAGCTACAGTATTAATTGCGGGGTGTTAATTGCACATTGAACTACAGTTGACCTCTGCCGTGCTGTATGCCCTAAGAGAACAGGCTAATAGATGAGAGAGAGGGACGAGCAGTGCTCTGCGGATTTAGACTCTGCTAAACCGGAGCCAGTATGTCTGTCTTTTTTTAATAGCACATTGGCAAAGGGGGGGAGCCAAAAGAAGCTGCCAGTTTTCATTTTAATTAAATATCCAGCAGTACATTATTGTTATTCATTCTTACTGTACCTTTTTCCCTGTTGGCATGCTTCTGAGGGCTACAGTAGTACCGATGCACCTTTCCTGACCCCTTATGAAGTTATGAAGTCTCTCAGTATACCCTAACCTGCTCGATGATATGCTACGTACTATACCATGCTCATATATCAGAAGTCTTTGATGGCCACCGCACAACACTCACTGATAATAGCAGATCTACAAGCTCACAACGCATTTCAATGCAACGCGTTGTGAGCTTGTCCTGTAGATCGGCAATGTTCAGCGAGCAACGCGGTCGTACGTCAAAGTATACATATCAGTCTTTAGGATGGACAGCTCCGTGGCGAGTGAAGGTGTTGTCACAGAATCTCATTCCCCACCTCAAAAGCCATTCTAAGCTCTGAACATTTGACCTTTCTTTGTCACAATCCATCATATGCTGGCCATTACACCGTGACACATGACAGCCATCTACCAATCAATTGCAGCCATAAATCATTTTGTCCAATCAGACAATGCTGACAATGGCATCCATGTTTGAGTAATACTGGCGAATGCAATCCACACATGGAAGTGGAGAAATGGGCAGTCACAGCACCTTGCCAGACTGACCAGGGAGCCGTCACATGTCACATGTCACGAGCACTGCCAGCTCCGGTGTAGGAGCTTATCAGCAGCCTTGTTGCTTGGTATATGGGCATGCTGTGAGCACTGGCCTTAATCGGCCATGATTATAGCGAATAGCTGTAATGATGAACGCTCTTCCACAGCAGGACAGTGCAATTAGGATCAAGCGATTTCAGATAGCTCCCCAAGCAACTCCCCAAACACTCTTTCTCGTTCTCTTTTCTCACAGTCTCTCTTTCGCCAAACCTGCGCGTACGCGTGCAATCGTGCAGGTGCGTACAGTTTGCGTGTGTGCGTGCATGTGTGCGTGGGCGCGCGCACGTGTGTGTGTGTGAGCGTGTGTCCCTCTCTCTCCAAGCTGCATGTCGAGCATGAGAAACTTGCTGTATAAATCTCTGTGTTTTTCTTGATCATTGAGCGTGACTGCATTATTCATCATACAGAACTTGCCTCTGGATGAATTCTCGCCGCTGCTGTTTTGTTTATAAAGCAGGATTGAAAGCCTCTCTAAACTCTTCATACCCACATCTGACATTCTATACGCTGCCTAAGGCCAGCAATAAGTCAATGTCTATTCACTCAATTACATTTGATTCGGTAGCATTACTCAAGAGACTCCTGTTTCCCGTGGAGGGGATGGAGCTGGGGTGGCTAGCCAGTTGAGCAAAAGTTAAGGGCATGTTCAACAGTCCAACTATTTTATGATTCGTATTTAGCACCAGCATCGTAGAGCTGATGGATTGTGTTGGCTCTGACACAGAATTTATCTGGACCTATTTGTCTTTTGTTCGCCTTTTGGTTGCCATGGATACCATGCTCCTATGAAACATTGAAACAAGTGCGGTTTCCTGCAAAGATTATAATTTCAGTTTTGTCATAATAGGCCACTTCAAGTTCAGACAAGCATTATATGCACACAGAGAAACGTATGCACTCAAATACACACATACAATACTTTCACGAAATCAAGCCATGTCTCCATGGTAACTAGAGTCGAATAAGAGGGAGAGCCTTAATCACTCGATAAGTGCTGCAGAACCCGCTCTACTTGAGTCAAAGATGTCCAGTTTCCAATATGATATCAATTCCAATGTGTGAAATATGTGAAGCCATTTCATTCTATTACCCAGAGATATACAGGCTGACATCTGAGACAGCTCTCCGATACGTTGTACTTGGGGTTAATTAAAAACGTAATGGTCAAGTCTATATTTCTAATAGCTGTGACAGGAGCTCATATTTCATTCAAACTGACAATTATCCTTGAATCAATGCTGATGATGCCCATTGCTCTGGACGTGAAAAGAAATCTAAGGAAGCAATAAATGATTCTTGAACGGTTTATGCTCATGGACTACTAATCCGTGGGCATGATGGCATGTGAGAGTTTTTATGTGGGAGGCTTATGGCTAACATCACTTCTTCTATAAACTATGTTTGATAAATTGTGACTATAGATCACAAAGAAAAAAGAAACAGAGGAGAGCTTGTGAATTGTCACAACGTTGCCATTATGCAAGCAGTGTGAGACAACTAACGCTCTGCCGACTGCAGCTGTTGTGATTTACTATAGGGTACAGTATGCTGGAGCACAAAAACCAAGCAGTGATTGATGTTCCAGTTGCAGGTCATCACTAGCCAGTTCCAGAGGGACTGTGCAGGTTCGCTCTGTGTACCCCATTCCTTTCCCCTGAGGTACTGCTCTTATGTGGATGAACTGAGGAATTGTCCTTCTGGGAAAAAAGAGAGCCAGCTGCCTTCTATACAGTAGCTGTGTTTCTTGGTATTTCTCATTTCAGTGGATATTTGCACAAAAAAAGAAACAAAGGTAATATTCAATGTCTTTCTTGCATTATCTAATGAATTATCATGATTCTCTCAAGGGAATACCAAAGTTGAGTGGGTCAGAGAAATAAATGAGCCTCTTTCACTGACAAAATCTAAAGTAATACTTGACAAAAGCACGGCACCGAGAAAATACATTCTAATCAACAGAACATTGTCCATCCATCCATCCATCCATCTTCAACCGCTTATCCGGAATCGGGTCGCGGGGGTAACAGCTCCAACTGAGACTTCCAGATTTCCTTATCCTGCGCCACTTCCTCCACTCCCTCTGGGAGTATACCAAGGCGTTCCCAGGCCAGTCTGGAGATATAATCCTTCCATCTGGTCTTAGGTCTGCCACGGGGTCTCCTCCCAGTGGGACGTGCATCGAGGACCTTCCTAGGAAGGCGCTCGGGGGGCATCCGTACTAGATGCCCGAACCACCTAAGCTGACTCCTTTCCAAGTTAAGGAGCAGCGGTTCTACTCCAAGTCTCTCGCGGGTGATTGAACTTCTCACCCTATCTCTAAGGGAGATACCAGCCACCCTTCTGAGAAACAGAATGCAGACCACAATTTATTTTCATGCAAATATATGTTGTTTGTTGTTTCGTAGCACAAAAGGTTTTGGTGCACCTAAGGCAAACAGTTCTAATTTGTAGTAAGATGCTTTTATGTTAACTTTGTTTTTGGAGTTATATGTTTATATATCAAAGCAAAGTTTGAGAAACAATATACTGTATCTAATACTCTATGATGGCAGAGGGTAATATTACCTCCACATTTAGCTATGATTCTACCACATCCAGGAGGCCCCCCGCAGGCAGACCTTCTCCACCCAAACAGTGGTCCGTTTGAATAAAGCAGGTTGGGCTCATTAACTCATCATTATATCATGGTTTCTTTTATGTCCTATTTGCATTCCATGTAATTTTTTTTTTTTGTAAAGATCGCCTAATCTGCACAGAATGCTAGCAGATATGCCGTAGGAGTTAAGGTGTTTCTACAGCTATGTTGAAAACAAAAAGTCTAACCCAAGTTTGAAGTGAGCAGTGGTGCGTGTGTGTGTGTGTGTGTGTGTGTGTGTGTGTGTGTGTGTGTGTGTGTGTGTGTGTGTGTGTGTGTGTGTGTGTGTGTGTGTGTCAGCGAACACAGCCTTGCAATAGAGAAAGGCTGACACAGACAGACCCCGCTCCCAAGGGAAGATAGGTTATGCACCCACTGCACACAAAATGTGGTAGAAACAGAGCTACACTTTCTAACCACCTGCCCACTATTCCAAGACATCAGAGACACATACTTCCCACAGATTACACACACCCGAAGTGAATTTGAAAACTCGACCAATGATGAAAAACTCCCATACTTACTGGGAGAAATACAACAATGCGCGAAAATTGTGTGTGTGTGTGTGTGTGTGTGTGTGTGTGTGTGTGTGTGTGTGTGTGTGTGTGTGTGTGTGTGTAGCAGTTCATTTCAGGGTTGCGCAAGTGTGTGTGCACGTGTTCGTGTGCATGTGTGTGTGTGTGTGTGTGTGTGTGTGTGTGTGTGTGTGTGTGTGCGCAGTCCCTACCAGTGGTCACCAGCGGTATTGCAGCAGCTCATGCTACAGACTAACATAGCCACCCACGGACAAAGTCACTCTGGAGTTGCGGCTGACCACCGCTCAAAAAATAACAATTTGGTGACCAGTGAATCCTTACTGCCTAAAATCACACTAAAATTGTGGCCTTCATGCCATTAGATTTTTTATTTGCATTATTTATTTATTACTCCTTTATTTATTATTATTGCAATGTTTTGCATGTCACCGAGCTGTACTGATCCTGGTGGAATCGAGCCATTATATATATCTCAAGAGACATTCACCCAGCAAAATACACCGGCCGTGAACTTTGCCATCCTAGATGACAAAATGTACTGTTTTGCAAATAACACACAAGCTGGTTTGTTTGTCTGTTTCATTTGTTTATCTCTGTAAATGTGTGCGAGCGACGTATTGTACAATCCAGTGTCATATACCGGTACAAACTGCTTGGTTCCAGTCATCAGAACATAACAGCACTGTCCTAGGCTGACACCCAGGCAGGAGGAGGTGCAACGCAAGTGCATAACACAAGCTCACAGGGGAAATGCATGATACGCGAACACAACAATTATTATTTCATTAAAATTATCTTTGTGCAATGTAAAGGGGGGGATTTGAAACAGGTCTAAAAAATCCCTAATCAGTCCCTGATAGTGTTGAACTTTTCTTCCTAATGGTAAATGAGAAAAGATTATTTGTTTCGTGTCAACAAAACTAAAAGCCGGTTTCCTCTGACTCACCATGATTAAGTAGTGGAGGTGATTTAGTAGCAGAGGCTGTCGCCCCAGGGTCCAGAGTTAATTCTGCTGGTACTGACTGAGTCACACAAGCACCACTCTAATCCAAACATAGTTCTGTTAACATTATCTCTCCTACCGTAGGAGCAGATCCTTGGAATTGCAGGGTGATCTTTGACAGTGGGGAATGGTGAACCTTGGTCATCATAAAACCGTAGCTTCAGCTCTCCATACTGAAAAATCACACCCGTGTGAAGTGGAGCTGTGTGTGTGTGTGTGTGTGTGTGTGTGTGTGTGTGTGTGTGTGTGTGTGTGTGTGTGGATCATGTGTACCGATTTTTGTGACATTTGAAGAAAATATGTAGGAAAAGGAGCAAAAAGTGTGTTTTGGAGAAAATTCAAGATGGCGGAAAATCTATCATGGCGCAAATGGGCGTGGCCTATATGGGGAGATGCGTCATGACCCAAGGAATCCAGGGAAAAAATATTTTTAATTTTCCGACCTACGGTTCAAGAGTTACAGGCCAAAACGTAAAGTGGGGTGTTATGGCGCCACCATGCGGCCAAATGACACAATTATTTTTTATTTAATCCTTGAAATCATTATGAACCTCCTCTCCAAGACTTGAAACTCTAGCCCCTATGGTTTGCGAGAGACAAATAATTGAATGTGAGTTTTTGCGATTCCCATTATAAGTCAATGGGGAAAATTAATTCACTAATAAATTAATATCAATTAAACTATTGAACCTTTCTCTTAGCAAGTTACTAGCCCACGATTCCCGAGTAAGCCGGTCGATTTGACATATGGCGCGAGTGTGTGGTGGCAAAACTGTGGGACTAGTAGCGTGCCGAAGTTTAGGAAGTTCAGGCTACATACAGACACACAGACAGACCCACACAGTGTGTGTGTGTGTGTGTGTGTGTGTGTGTGTGTGTGTGTGTGTGTGTGTGTGTGTGTGTGTGTGGATCATGTGTACCGATTTTTGTGACATTTGAAGAAAATATGTAGGAAAAGGAGCAAAAAGTGTGTTTTGGAGAAAATTCAAGATGGCGGAAAATCTATCATGGCGCAAATGGGCGTGGCCTATATGGGGAGATGCGTCATGACCCAAGGAATCCAGGGAAAAAATATTTTTAATTTTCCGACCTACGGTTCAAGAGTTACAGGCCAAAACGTAAAGTGGGGTGTTATGGCGCCACCATGCGGCCAAATGACACAATTATTTTTTATTTAATCCTTGAAATCATTATGAACCTCCTCTCCAAGTCTTGAAACTCTAGCCCCTATGGTTTGCGAGAGACAAATAATTGAATGTGAGTTTTTGCGATTCCCATTATAAGTCAATGGGGAAAATTAATTCACTAATAAATTAATATCAATTGAACTATTGAACCTTTCTCTTAGCAAGTTACTAGCCCACGATTCCCGAGTAAGCCGGTCGATTTGACATATGGCGCGAGTGTGTGGTGGCAAAACTGTGGGACTAGTAGCGTGCCGAAGTTTAGGAAGTTCAGGCTACATACAGACACACACACACACAGACAGACACACAGACAGACCCACACGGCCACGTATAGGGAGCCTGTGCTTCACACAGCTCCAAAAGAAGGTAGATTAATATAAGACTTTGTGACTTTGTATGTGGACAGATATGGTACACTGTTTGTGTGTGTGTGTGTGTGTGTGTGTGTGTGTGTGTGTGTGTGTGTGTGTGTGTGTGTGTGTGTGTGTGTGTGCGTGTGTGTGTGTGTGTGTGTGCGTGCGTGCGTGCGTGTGTGTGTGCGCGCGTGCATGCGTGCGTGCGTGTGTGCCATTCAATCAAGAAGTTACATAACTGCATCCGTAGCGCTTGAACTGTAAGTGCTGATATCTGCAGAAGACAGAAGAGGAAGCACGCCTGCCAATTTTTCATATCCCATGAATAACAAATTGATATAGGACATAAATTATGCAAATAAATGAAACAGTCTGTCTTCATTTAGAGGGAGATGGGAGCATCAAAAAAGAGTGACGATCTGATGAGCATTTTCAGCCGCAAAGCTTTTTTAGCTGCGATGTTACTGGCTTATGTAAAAATCATAATGTAGTGAATTAATAAGCCATGCATTATATGGTATATTGTCTTATTCAGTATTCTGATTTTGTATACACATAAACAATATATTGCCTCAGGTCTTTATTTTGAAAAGTCTTACATTCTCATTTTTATTTCTGGTGTGTATGTAAGTGTACGTGTGTGAGCGCGCGCGCACTTACGCACGCACTTACGCACTTACGCACGCACACACGCACACACACACACACACACACACACACACACACACACACACACACACACACACACACACACACACACACACACACACACACACACACACTTTCAGTCATCTTTAGACAGCTGCTGTCTGAAACACCGCTTACTGCATATGTTGTAGAAAATAAGTGCATGTTGTAGGATGCATTCCATCGTTTGAGGTAATTTCCCCGGGCTGATTGAACAGGAGGTAGAAAGGCATCTCAGGGAGATTCACAGCAGCATAATTTTACTCCCTCACTCATTAAATCGCACATCCTGCTGGATCCTGAGTTCATAGTGGAATATAAATGCAATGCAAATCTTGCAGTGGACAACACATTAAAAGTTCATTTCCATGTCCAAAATAAAAAAATAACTGCATCAGAACAAACTACGGTTTAACCACCCTGCTTGTGCACACATTTTCTGTAATGAACAGAAGGAGATAAAAAACAGTTCCACAATTCGGTACCAAGAGACATTTTCCCCAGATGAGATCACATTTAGTGTATGGAAACCTTTCTGTTGTGTTAACAATGTGGTTAGATTGCCATATAACCTTGTGATATGCCTGCAGTGGGCCCAGTGGGGCCTTGAAAGTATTTGGGACATTTAGCAGTTTTGGCTGCCTCGAGAGAAAACAACGCGTCAAATACTTCTAAATATATCATCAAATCTCAGAGGATTTGAATGTCTTCAGGGCATTCCGAGCATGGTACAGCAGGAACGTTTGTGTCTATTTTTGTTCCACCTAAAACTCCAGTTAAGTGCAGTCAAATGCAATAAGAATGTTTCCTTTGCTCTATCAGCCTAGACGTTGGAAAAACACATGAAATGCCTAGATCAAGAACAATCTTTTCAGCGGATGGTACAAGATGGTACAAGTAGTGCAATTTGTATGCAAAATATTCATTGTATGAACTGTCATGCTTCCATTTGCTTTGACCTAGTGATAACGACTGTATGAATAACATTAATATTCATAGATAATTCCAGGGACAATAATGCTAAAGAACCTTTTGCCATTTTGGACAATTTTGTATTTTTGGCACATCTAACATTTGAATATTCAATATTTCAAAGGTTGCTATGATTAACCTTGCCTTGTCTGTGTTTTCTTTGGTATCTCTATTACTCCTGATATCCAAATGAGATGTTAAAACAGTAGATCAATGTGAACACCAGTGCACTCTTTACAAAGGCGATCTGATCTATTAAATTTACTTCCAACCCCTTATATAATCTAGACCTTCTAGTCTAGATTATAGAAATTCTAAAATTGTAAATGTTATGTTAGGGTTAAAAACTAATTCTAAACAAAAAGCACCATGCATGGAGAACAGGAGAAATGCTACTTGTAGTTGTAAATATCCAGCAAAGAGAATGCCAGAAATGTCATGATATCTATAAAGAGAGACTTAACTTTACACTTTAATTTACAGCTTGTCACTGATTAACCCTAGTCCAGACAATACTTTTTCTCTAACATATTTTACAAAACTTAATGCACAGGACACTGTTGATACACTGACAAACTCCCCTAGCCTAGTAAACGACCAACTTCCGTTATCCAGGAGGATTTAAATTAAATGGTTTCCGGAAGAGGGCGGGTACGAGGCTAAAACTCCCCAGCACTGATATCATCCTGACCTCTGGTCTGGGTTTCGTTCTGCATGGCAGGGTCCTTTTAAATCTAAAACACATCAACTATTTTGTCTCCACTGGAAGTACACATTAATAGAGGGAAATACTATGATTTGGAGTTCCCCATGGTTGAATACTTGGACATCTTCTATTCAACCTTTAAATGCTTAGTATAGGCCAAAAACACAAATTCTAAGCAGATTAAATGGAACATTTCCGAAGGTGAAGTGACATGTTTTCCCCTCGCTGCATGCATTATAGGAGCTTTGGGGAATCGCTGTGCACTGGTCTAGGACAGGGGTCTTCAACGTTTTCAGGCCAAGGACCCCTTAGTTGAGAGAGAGATGAAGCAGGGACCCCCACAACCTTTTCATAGATTCCATATAGTTTCATCGTTTGACAGCACAATCATCAGTGTATTTTGGATTCATGTCAATTTGTGTTTTCAGATATTTAACCACTTGAACCGATAACACTTAATAAACTTGACCTTTCACTCTTTGTCTGCTCTTTTTCCCCTCTACACCAAACATCTTTGCCGAAAATAGCCGATCTACAAGCTCACAAGGCCTCGCAGCGCGAGGAGTTGTGAGCTTGTAGATCTGCTGTTTTTGGCTATAAGTTCTCAGAATATGGACGTTAGGGTTCAAGAGGTTAATATAAAAAAGGAGAAAAAAATGCTATCACACAAAGATTTGGAGTACCCCCTGTAGTAACTCTTAGGACCCCCTGTTGAAGACCCCTGGTCTAGGAGGAAAGGTGCAGTATGAGGTGTGTGATTGCACTGCAATTTGGGTGTCGAGAGACCACAATTTGAGCTGTCCACCACCTGCCTGCTTGGTCCAGGTCAAAGGATAGTCCAAGCGTACTAACCCCATTTCATAGACAACATTTCTCATGGACAGGTCACATGCAGGGGTGTCGCACCAAATTCTGGGCCCTGGGTACCAGGATTCACTGCGGGCCCCACATGAATGTTCTTTATAGGGGGAGGGGTTTTAACCCGTTTAGACTGGGAACGCATAATTACGCATTATTTTGTGCTTTAACTACTGAAAAATAGCTGATATACAAGCTTGTAGATCTGCAAGCTTGTAGAGCTTCTATTTTAGAAAAATCTTGAAAATTTGTGCAAGTCTTTGAATATTTCAAATCCTTTTTTTTTCCAATCCTTTTTTGAAGGACCCCCAACATTATATGGATGGGGCCATGGACCCCATCTCAAAATATTTTTTTGAGAAAAGAAACAGAATTTGAGTTACAAATGTTTGCTTAAAAATACATATATTCATCCCCCTTGGGCCTCCTTGGGCCCTAGTAACTCAGTCCCCCTTGCCCCCCCTTGTGACGCCCCTGGTCACATGCACAGATACGCGTGTACACAAACTTCTGCACGGACCTCCTTGAGCAGACATCTGCTCAGGGCCTGCTATATGTCCACGCGGAACGAAAGCAGCAGTCATTTGTGGATATCCGTCCCACCACTTCTCATAGGACCAGTGCCAGATGTATTAACAGTAAAAGCATTTGTTATTTCCTCCCAAGATAATTTTACATCATCTGTTCATGGCAGCCTGTTAGAGGTGCCTAGATTAGGTAGATTTGTTGTTTTTACGGACATTAGTTTAATCTTCCATGACACTGTGGAAATTCCCAGTACAACCAGGACAAGAACGTACAGTACAGTATGTTATAGTAACAGTCATAGTGTTTGGTGTGGATGGCCACATAAGTACTATGTGTTGTTTGAAAATAAAAATGCTCTTACACAATACAATACGATAGGATGAATATGTTATTGTGCTTTTAAATGCCTTTTATGCCTCATGTAAAGCATTTCCCTTTTTGCTATATAAATAAACTTGTAGGGGAGACTGGAGCTAGTTAACTCAAGTTGGCCATCTAAAAAATGTTCAACCATAAAAAAGTGCACGGTTTATGTAATAAAACTTATTTTTTTCCTTAATATTTGTTTTTGGGCTTTTATGCCTTTATTGGATAGGACAGTAGACTGACAGGAAATGGTGGGAGAGATGGGGAGTGACATGCAGCAAAGGTCGTCCAGATCGTGAATCGACGCCGGCAGGAATCCATGCCTATGTGGCAATGCCTAAAGTGGTATGCGACTGGACCCTTATGTAATAAAACTTTGACAAGTAAGTGTGTTCAAATATACATTTTTTCACAGAATTGAGGAGGTTAAGGGTGTATTTTGATACCTATACCAAAGTCCTGTGCTAAAGCTAACTTGTGATATGCTTTAGCTAGCAATAGCACATAGGTTATCACAGACAATTTGCACCAAATGCATTTGTTATACATTCAAGTTCCCTTGACCTCAGTTCTCTAAGTTTTAATGGTTGGAATGCACGTATCATCATATCCAAGCAAAAGACTCACCAGGCCCCAGCAGAGGTGTCAATTGGGTATGGCAAGCTATGGTAGCTGCCATACCTTGGCTACAGAGGGAAATAATAAAATGTACTTTTCATCGTGCCTGTTGCTAAGGTATGGCAACATGACTGGTGTCTTGCACGCGTGCGAGGGCACGCGTCCAAGACAACAGTCATGTTGCCATACCTTAGCTTTTTCAGAACTGACGCCACTGGGCCCCAGCCATGTCAGAAGAACCCAGCAACAGTCATGAATATAGTCAGGATGCTTTTTTGGAAATAAAAGTCTTATTTATTTACACTTGTTTTTTCTATTAGGAGAGCATTTTGGTCTACATAAACTATCAATCTGTCTAGTAGGCTAAATGTGTTCATTCATTAGCTTACATGGGTTGTTCCTGTTTTTGTCATGTATTGACACTGATGGAGCCCTAGTATTTGAAACATCTGTCTAAACTAAGAAGTATTTTATAATGTGACAATTTACCCTGTATAGTATGAAAACATACCCCATGATAGGGCAATTTTCACAAATGCTTAATGTATCTCTACATCAATGTGAGAGAAATACACAATTAAAGTATATACATTTGTAGACAATAGTTTATTTTATAATTTGATTAAAAAAAATGAATGACTGTGATGTACTGAAAGCAAAAAGCAACTAGCCCCTACATATGAACAGAAATCTGCAAAGTCTCTCCACCAAAAGTTCCTAAAACCTCTAGTTTTAAGATTGAGTAATAGTTTTAGGAGCAGATGGTAAATACGATTTGCCATCTGTCCCTAGTGTTTGATAATGATCTATGTGTTTAGAATTTGTAGCACAATTTAAAAATAAATTATGATACTTTCTCATGGATAGCCTATCCACAAAATAAGCCACGTAGCCTTCTCGCTAAATCAATACAATGTCACTCAATTAATAGGCAAAATAGAAATGTATTTCTTATTCTAACATGGTTTGATATTCTCCATGTCAAGATAATTACAATAATTCTGTGGAAAAGTAATGATTACACGTTATGAGGTGTACAGTACAGTATGTAATGTCATTTTAGAATTCCAATTCTAATGACCTACAATTTCTTACAAGGATACAGGGATTTTGAAATGCTGTTAGATCTACTGTAGAATGCTTTATCCCAATGCTATTCTATATCAGCAGCAGTAGCAGTTGGCATTGCCATATTTTCAAGTCTGGTAATGACTAAAATGCCAACCATGGTACAGATTGAGTCTTACTACCATGGTCATGACATGACCATGAATAGAATACCAATTGTTCATAGCACCTTTCTTTAAAGATTTGTCATAAACACTGCCTTTGAAAGAATAGAAACCTTCAAGGTCAAGAAACACGTACAGTATGTACATATGTTATGTCCAAACAGGGGTCATCTATGTCCGCACAGACAAATGTGTCGGTGGCAAAGACTTGGTTTTGTCTGTGGCAATGTTTTTCTTTTCTTTTCATTACAATGTTCTTATTTTGATCATAAAGACCCAATTACTGCATGTGAAGTCTCTGCACTTAGGGTTTCTTCAGAATATGTACAGTATGACACTTATTTACTACGATACAATGGCAAATTAGGAGTTCTCAAATGTTTTATTTGCAAGGTCCCCAACTCTGAGAGAGTACAAATGTGGTTCCATTTGTTCCAGAGCAGACCTGTTATGGCCATTCAGGGTAAGCTCTTTATGTGTTTCTGGTAATAGCCTATTATTGTCCACACATTTTGTATGTCTGTGGCAAAAATAGAATTTTTACAAAAATGTCCACCACAATCCCATGTGGCGATGACCACTGTGTCCAAACTAAAGGAGATTATGTTTACTTGCTTGGCTGAATTAAAGCACAAGATTGTTGTAAAATGTTTCTTATGTGATTTGCCACTCTACAGTTATTGTACCACTTCAGATCCTGTTCTGCTGAATGGGCCCAGTAAAATCCTCAGAGTAACAATTGAGCCAAATGGACCCTTAAGGGCCCATTTTTACATTTCTACATTTAAATTAACATTGAGGATTTTACTATGTGGTGTCAAGAATATGCACATGCTTGTGAAGTTCTGGCTAATTGCTGCTTTCTCAGCAGGCCTTGACCCTGCCAGGCAGGGGCGTCACAAGGGGGGGGGGGGGGGGGGGGGTGGGTGTGACTGAGTTACCAGGGCCCAAGGTGGAGGGGCCTTAATTATTTTACACTTTAGCTATCAAGCTATTTTTGAAAAGTCATGAAAATGTGTGCTAATCTTTGAACGTGTGTATTTTTTTAAGTGAACATTTGTAACTCAAACTTTGCTTCCGGGGGGTCCCTGGAACTAAATATTTTGAGATGAGAAACTATAGGTTTTTCAAAAACCTTAGCAGGATTTGACACAAATTTTCAGATATACAAGCTTGCAGCGCGGCACTCGCTGTGAGCTTGTATATCTGCTATTTTTCAATAGTTAAAGCATTAAACAGGTTTTTCACGAATTTTTACCCATTAATTTCCAAAACTTTGCCAAAACTTTGCCAGAATATTTAACCCAATTTCCATGACTATATAACAATAATTCAGCTCAATTACGAGTCACTTACTCCTATGCAGTGCCCAAAGACAGGTAGTGTATGCCAGTGGTTCTCAACCTTTTCAGGCCGTGACCCCCGAACTCATATTTTAAATGGGGACCCCAGCACCCTGACGAGCAATAAGAATTGAGGAATTTTGTATAACACGGTTTTATTGTGAAAATAGCCGATCTACATGCTCACAACGCCTCGCGTTGCGAGGCGTTGTGAGCATGTAGATCTGCTATTTTTACAATTTCTGCCTCTAATATTTGTCAATTTGACCAATGTTTAATTTGTCATTTCAGAGGTATTAACAAAATCAATAACCAAAGACAATGCATAGCTATTTTTCTCCAGGACCTTCCAGGACCCTTGATCAATTCCAAAACTTTTCCAGTACTGGAAAAATATTTTTCTAATTTTAAAATATTTCCAGGAATTTCATGACCGTGGGAACCCTGATTAAATAATTCTAGGCCTAAATGGATTAAATTAACACTGAGGATTTTACTATGTGGTGTCAAGAATATGCACATGCTTGGGAAGTTCCGGTTAATTGCTGCTTTCTCAGCGGGCCTTGACCCTGCCAGGGGAAATGATGTTTGCGGCAGGCAGCCAGACAATGTTCGTCTGATATCAGCCAGGCCCACAGTGCTGTCAGATTCAACAGTATGAAGAAAATGTGCAATAATAATCCCACATTTTCTCTTTTTACAAGATACCGAGTGCTTTAAAGTTCCACTGATTGATTCATTAAACTTTTCTCATTTCTCCAAGCACAGACATGCAAAGTGGACATGGTCTTTGGAGCACGTCTGCTCTCAGCATATCAGCCTCTCTCCCAGTGGTGGAAAGTAACTGATAAGGCTTAAATATTGCACTCTTTACTCCACTACAATTATTTGACAGCTTTAGTTACTAGTTTAAGTTACTGTGCAGTGTAGATCACTTTAGCATATATATATATATATATATATATATATATATATATATATATATACACACACAGCACTTTTACTGTAAAAAAAGTATTTCTACATTGTGGTATTGTTACTTTTACTAAAGTCTAAGTCGAAATTGGATTACTTCCTCCAGCACTGCTCTCTCTCTCTCCTCTCAGCCTTTATGTTCAGTGGGAGGACATGCTGTGGAGAATGAGACAGAAAGGTGTGTGTGTGTGTGTGGGGGGGGGGGGGGGGGGGGGGGGTTCCAAGTTGAAGGCCAAATTAAGTTTGAACATTTTCATATGGTTGAACGCCCTTTTCAGAGCTGACACCTCAAACAGCATTCGAAGAAACATGACTGGAGTTCACCCATTTAGCAAAGGTGAACTGTGATGATCACTCAGATGAGGGTAGCCATTCAACCACTGGACGTTTTAAAAAGCCCTGAAACAACTGGTGTTTCAGCCTGTGTTTCAATCAGATGCTTGAGTGTGTGAGGCTAATAAATAGAGGATGTAGACCAGTGTTTCTCAAACTTTTCATGTCAAGGACACCCAAATTGACACTTATTAGCCCCCGGAGACCCCATTTGAAAAGATACACCAGGAACCCCCATATAAGTGATTCCCAACCATTTTAATTTCAAGGACCCCCAGTTTGACATGCATTAGACTATACAGACCCCCATTTAATGACATTTCTATCTCTGGGACCGCAGTTTATATTGTAAAATCAATGTTAATTTAACTCTGACATTACATATCCATAAGGGTCCATATGGCTGGGGACCCCCTGGAACCCCCTCAAGGACCCCTGGCCTGGGGGTCCCTGTACCCCACTTTGAGAACCACTGATGTAGACGACAGTACATCTTTGAAATGATACAGCAATAATTCAATTCTTTCCGAAATCTGTTTGTACTGACTAATACCTTGGTCGCTATCAGGGAATGATAAATAAATCCGTATTTGATCTGCTATAATTAGATCAGTATGTGACCTAACGAAACAAGAAATACAATGGATATTTTACAGAATTCGAAACTCAACAGGCGGTATTACTTGAAATATAAATGTAAAATGTTCACCCTTTGGAAACATGTACAAAACCAGTCATGCAACTCTGCTATTAGCAGGCATTGTTTGAGCAACACAGCCACCGCAGCGAGAGTGGGTTTAAAAGCATTAGTTCGCAGGTAAAAGCGGAGACATTATGTTCCACTCGGTGTCACTCACTCAAAGTAAATACGTCCCTGGCATTGGGACTATCCACTGTGCTTGCTGAGCTCCCAGCAGAAGAAATATGAAAAGGGTGATTTTATTTAACAGCTCATTTAGCATTCATGTACGGTACCTTTAGCCCAGGTTCTTAATGGCCCAGATCCCCCAGGATTTGTCAGAAGATGTATGGAAATGCAAATTCACCAGCAGGAAGTGCACTGTGCATGCTGGACGTGGGGAGAGATTCAATAGGATTGCAGCAAACCGCCTTTTAAAGTGGGAGACTTCAACTTGATTAGCACAACAAATGCTATTAATGTTCACATGCGGTAGGCCTACTGCATATTGTTTGAGAGAAGTTTGAGTCCAAATTGATATGTAGGCCTATTTGGCCATGGAAGTTGTTCTTGATTTTTCAAAATGCCAATGTTTAAAATAGTGGTTAACTAGATGTTCCTCATTTTCCTGAGGACCATTGTGGGTCCCCAGACCCCGCCATAAAGGGAACATGTCTGCAATTTACAACTGGACCTAGCTTGCCAAAATAAATCACTCCCATTGTATGTTTCTGTAAATATACCCTTTATGCTCCTAGTATTGATGTTTTCTTGTAAAGTATCTTATCTTTATATGTCTTGATGAATTGAATAGACAGAACCACAATGGAAACAAGCCCTCTGTATTTGTGTTATGTATCCTTGTACACTTGATACAGTCTTTTCCTGTTTTCTTTTTTAAAGAATTCCCAATCGAAAGGTAAGTGATACGAATTCATACATATGTTACAAATTAGTTACCCCTGGGTCATGAAGAAATGTCAATAATCGCATTCATATACTGTACGCGTGTCACACTCACTCACACACACACACACACACACACACACACACACACACACACACACACACACACACACACACACACACACACACACACACACACACACACACACACAGAACTACGATGCACTTAATTTGAATGGATAAATGGGTGGAATAAATCTATACTGTACTGATTCTGAAGTGGGTGGATTTTGCCTGCCTTTCCCATAAACTGCCAGCTAATAGAACCTTTAATAGGATATGGCTAATTCTCCCACGTGATAAAGGGATAGAACGATCTCTAACTTTGTTTGGTGCCTGTGATTAAGGAAAGTGGTTTGTTTTCAAAGCAGCAACTCCTCACGTTCACCTTCAAGGCACAGTGCAAAGTAACTTTTATGGGGGCATTTTTAATCACTGATTAGCTTCCTATGTATAATCCCTTCAGGGACATGACACACATGCACACCCACACAAAGCAACTTCAGCAGTGTGATAAATCAACAAAGCTGTGTATGTGTTGTTCCAGGCTTTTGCATCCAAAAACAATCCACTTAATTATGGCTGCTTCCCCTCCTTTCTTTGTATACAGTAAGACTAGGAGGAAAAGGTCATTGCTATCTTTTGACTGTGTTGTGCTGGCTGCAGACACATGCACGCGTACACAAATACAGTACACACACACACACACACACACAAAGAGCCAGGACCATCGCTTCAGCCAATCCCATTAGGACTGAACTCCTCCAGGGCCTTGGCCCCCTATCAGACAATTAGATACCAATGGCTCCTCTAATGGGTTTACTACAATGTATTACCTGGCACCACCAGCCTGGTCGAGCTCCAACCTCCTGCTCTCTCCAGCTATGATGCAAAGAATGCAGGTTTCCAGTTTAGACATTTTCAAAAGGGTTAAAAAAAGAAAACCTTGAAGCGGTTTGCAAAGTTCTGAGGTGTTTATTGCCCATTATAAGGTGTCAGTCCTAAGTGTTTGCAATGTTCGAAGGTCCACTGTCTGCTCTGCTCTCCCTGACAGTGGACGCTGACTGGATCACCGCCAAGCGGGCCCCTCCTCCACTGAGATATGTGTTATTTCCTTTCATTTTAAATTTGCGGTATAAAAGGGCAATACTACGGAGGTATGTGCTGCTCTAGTTTTGTATGAGCCCCCCTCTGAGATTCCAACCTCAGCCTTGACTCTCCATTACAGCTCCGTTGGCCATGTCAATATTATTGGAGTGGTCAGACCAGCACCAGATACCATACCTACACAGTCTCCTTTCTTTGTTCCATTTCAGGAAGCCTCGCTCGCAAGGTCAGGAATGGCAGTGCGATTGAGCCTGGCATGGCAAACAGCAAGAAGCCATGCTCCTCTGCACATCGAAAAACACAAACATACATACTATGAAATGCCTCTGCTAAAAGCCATATTTTTAAAGGCTCCAGGAGACAGGAGGCAAGGTGAGTCAGGCGGGAGGCCATTACTTGAGCGATGTCCAAATGTTCCCACGGTTCTCACCAGTTGCCTGATAAATGACACCACGCCGTGGGAGGTGTATTAATCACTAAAGCCCCAGGTTGCAGTAGTAACATCAGGCCACTGAATCCTCCACTGCTTTTCTTACTGAGCCCGCTTGCTTCATTTTAACAGGCATGTGGGTTAGTCTCAGAGCAAAACAAAGCCGGGAGTCTTAGATTCATACAGCCTTCAAAGTTTAGTCTCAGTGTGATTCTCTGTGTGTGTGTGTGTGTGTGTGTGTGTGTGTGTGTGTGTGTGTGTGTGTGTGTGTGTGTGTGTGTGTGTGTGTGTGTGTGTGTGTGTGTGTGTGTGTGTATGAAGTGTGTGTGGGGGTGCGCAAACTAGTGTGTATGAACCAAAGGCTGTATGCCTCAGTCAGTTTTGAGAATGTTAATGTTTCTCTTGCACTGTGCCCGATCGAAGAATCCCCAGTAAGATGAATGCGCTACATTCTGACTACTGTGCCACACACTCTTTGTATCTCTCCTGCAGTCCAAGAAGTGCGGAGCCCTGCTACAGACAGGTGAGGAATGTCATCATGTTTAACAGCTCATTTCGCAGCCACATAAAGCACATTCTCCTCTGAGGCTTTAGCGCTCCAGGGACAACACAGGACTCCTGCTGTCCAGCACTTTCTTTTATTTGAGCGTACCCAAGTTGGGGAAAGTGAAGTCCAAGTTGAAAGAGGGCTGTTTGACTTTGTCCGCAGGGTCCGTGTAATCGAAAAAAACAAACGATCAAAAAGTACACGGACCCCGCAGCATAAAGTCACGTGGACAATGTCCATCTCCAACAATTCCAAATATGGTCATGGGTGGGTGTTTCAGATGTAGTTTTGTCATGACTAACACGTTGTATAAAACCTCCACAGCAGCCTGTTCTAAAAATAACCATTTTTTTCTACTTTTTTCCCCCCTTTCTTCTTGGGAGGGCCTTCACTTTTGTTTCTCTCAGTGTCTGAGCACACAGTCTCTGAGTTGGGTGCTTGCTCGAGTTGATCCCCCTTTTTTCATTCCCTACAGTATGCTTGCCAATTTTCCTGACAACTGAAGCAGAATTCACAGGGAGAGAGGGAGAGAGGGGGAGAGAGAGAGAGAGAGAAAGAGAGAGAGAGGGGGGGGGGGGGGGGGGGGTTGGATTGAAGAAAAAAACATGGCATGTCTGTCTCTGCCCTTTGTAATAGCTGTGGTGCTCAGCCTCTACGCCTCCACCTCCATCCCTCCCTCCAGCCCTCATTCCTTACCAGAACAGGGTTTATCATCTGTGATAAAGTACTTACAGTCTGGGAGGAATCAGCCTGGATGTTTATTGCATTAGGTCAGTGCGTCCTAATGGAGAAAGTCCTACAGACCATGTCATCGCCACGGGGCAACAGGGGAGCGGAGGCAGAGCCATATTACTCCCTTTTCCACCATCTTTCCCTCTCTCTCCCTCGCTCTCTGTCTGTCTGTCTGTCTGTCTTGCTCTCACTCAGACACGCACGCACGCACGCACGCACGCACGCACGCACGCACGCACGCACGCACGCACACACACACACACACACACACACACAGATAGGAGGTCAAACTCAATTAGAAAGCTATTATACTCTTTGGTGTGTGGCATTTATTTGACTTCATGTAATTTAAAAAATAAATAAGCAATTATCCATGTTTCCTGCCCACATGCAACTCTGTCAGATTCCATTTACTTGGTGGCAGCAGAAAATCAGTTGACAAAACGGTAAGAAATGGTGTGTTTTATGATGTCACTTGTGCAAATGTGTGTGTGTGTGTGTGTGTGTGTGTGTGTGTGTGTGTGTGTGTGTGTGTGTGTGTGTGTGTGTGTGTGTGTGTGTGTGTGTGTGTGTGTTATGGGGCGGGTCTCTATTTATAATATGGAAGATTACAATTCAGGCTTTTGCAAATCCCGCCCCATTCTGCCCTGTTACTATGGTGGGACATTAACCCTGGGCAGATTGTTTTTATAGTGGCAGTGAATGGGATTTTTTTTTTCATAGCCTCATTATTGCAATTTAAAGTACCAAAGGAAAAACATCTAGGTGATATTAATAAAAAGGGAAGACAAAGGTACAGTAGTTACATTGCAAAACAGGGGGTTTCCCCGAAAATATATGTTTTAATTTGTTTAATCCCAGTGGGACAGAATCACTATTGCAGATTCTTTTATAGTGGAAGTGGATGGGATTTTTTTTTCCTTCATAGCCTCATTACAGCTATATAAAGTACCAAAAAAACACATCTACGTGATATTAATAAAAAGGGAAGAAAAAGGTACAGTAATTACATAGCAAAACAGTAATTTCCCCCCGAAAATATATGTTTTAATTAGTTTAATCCTCTGGATCAGAGAGAGAATAGAAATAGAAAAAGAAAGCGCATTGCATCTTGGGTAGGAAGAGGAGAACTATAATCTGTTCTCCTCACATAATAGGCTGGCTTTTCGTAATTCTGCCCATTTAAAATATATGTACCCAATCGTAACTCTTAGTTACATTGATAAGGTCCATGTGAACTAGTTTGTTGAAGCTTATTCATTATATTGAGCGAAATCGCGGCCGTAAATCGCGGCCGTACCAGACGCATGCCGTGTCGCGCAGTGCGGACTGTTCTTGAAAGCCTGAAGCAACATTCTCCACTGCACAAACTCCACCCCCGATAGCAAAAAGTGAATGGTTTTTTCTGGTTGGCCAGTCAGGGAGTCTCAGGAACCAATCAGAAGGCTGACAAACGGTGAATTAAGCGTATACCTGTACAATATTGTCTTAGACGTGGGCATTACATTTCCATCCAACATTTCGAAGAAAAGAATGGAAGGCCGACATGCAGGAGTCTTTGTGGTTTGCACAGGAAAAACAGCGTCTTGAAGGTCAGGCTGCGTCCAAAACACAATCCCATCCTCCAGTCTGCCGTATAGACTGACACATCCATGCATTTACAATAGGAAGGATTCCTGCACCGTTCAGGTGTTTGAAAGAACATCAGCTGCCGGCTCACCTGAGGCCCACAATTAGCGTTCAGCAGCTGCTGTGTTTTCTGTGCCGTGACAATCCAACACACGGTGGACACAGTCTGTCAGCCTCGCAACATCAAACAGAGAGAGCGCGAGCGAAAGAGAGTGAGAAAGATCCATCATCCTCCCCTCTCTAGCCTCGGTATCTCTTACACATTCTACTAGACTTGCGGTGGTGTGTAATGCATACTATCGGGTTCATATTTTCCTAATATTCATGCATTGCATGTTAAGTGCAAGTTCTTGCCCAGAGTGTGCCACACATTAAAAGCTATTACCATCTGTTTTCATCAGTGCGGCGAGGCATGGCAGCGTTCTTTTCTTTTTCACTCCAAATTGCCTGTTGACCCCCCACGGAGAGAGGACCGCCACTGGCCCCTGGGTGACCCTGGCCAGTGCGGCATCAGTGGACGTGGTGGCACCTTTAATGAGAGACACTGGCTGTGTGTGTGATGTGAATCACAGAGCACACTCTGGTGTCGCCATGTCGACGCCGTGCATCGCACACTGTCTTTTAATGATTATTAGGAGAGCCGGTGAAAGGCTGGGCAGATGGCTTCTCTGGAGGGATTCCCCATTAGGAGCAGCTGTCACAAGTGAAGACCAGTTACCTTAAATGATGCATCCTCTCCCACAGCCCCCTTCCTGTTTGAGGAAAGGTGCATAGCGGCATATGAGGAGCACGATGGAAAACATGTCCCTCTGTGAACTGAAGCTTTCATCATCTAAAGATGACAGCTTAGACCATGGATTGATTTCAAAAACAAAGAGAATGAGCTAATAATGAGGGTGCTGCTCTGTCTGTTGTGGTCCCCCATGCCAGTTATAATTTCAATCTGAGAGAATATTTATGATTACGGTAAGTGTCTATTTTTACACTCTCGAGCTGGCGCTCGGATTTGACACTTTTTAGATTTTGCCGTTATGATTACTTGACGCAGACTGGGTGACCAGCTAGCAGTCTTGATTTCAATCCACTGTCAAGTCCACTGTCACAAGAATGCTTGCTTAGGCTCGGACAATGTTGGATCTCTGCTTTATTATGTAAAGTGTATTGAGACAATTTGTTGTGATTTGGCACTACAATAATATTGTATTGACCTGAATTGGATTGAAATTTAGTTTCCTTTGTCCTGGGTTAACTTAAAGGAGTATAAATAATAATATTAATATTTGCATGTTGTATTTGTCTCTTGCAAAACATTATTTCCATCTCCCGCAGTGATATGCACATATAATACGTTAATCCACACATGTACGCATGAACACACATGGGGGGGGGCGCGCGCACACGTACACGCACACACAGCACGCAGGATGATAGGGCCACACTCCCGAACTACAAAAGCAACAATTTCCTCTCCCAAGGGCTTTAGCTGATATTATGCTCTATGTACTTTGTCTTCATTACTGTACATCTGCTTGATGTGCTCTTCATGAATCCAGGTCCACATGAGTAAAGTGACTTTATGTACATGTTCAGAGTGGAGCTGCATGATGAAAGAAACCTTATCAGCTCCGCTGCCTGCTTGCCTGTGCAAAATCACTTTCCTTGAAACAGTGTGTGTAATGTATACCTGTGTGCCAGGCCCCCCGTCCTCTCCCCTCTGCTTCTGTAAAAATGTAGTTGTTCTTTTGCGGAAGTGAAGGTGCATATCTGCTCAAAGAGAGTGAGAGGGAGGGGGAATGGGGGTTCATTGCTACTGTACCAAAACAAACAGGATAAATCTCAACCAGCGCCGAGGCAGTGGTGCAGAGAGACAAACCTGACAACAGCCGCTGGGCCCAGCGACTACTGCACTCTACCTAATCAAGCAGCCTTTTGAAAACCATGTGTCACTTTTATCCAGGCAGAAAGCAGAGGATAAAAGTGGCCGGGTGGGGGTGGGGGGCATGTGAAATAATGGAAAGGCAAAAGAAGGATAAGATTTATTTCTCTTTATATTTTCTTTCTCAAGCAGCCTCGCTCCAGGTAGTGTGGGAAGTGTGTAGCGGAGCGAGGCATGGGCACAACCCGCCTCAGCGAATAATGGGCTTGATTTATTGCTGTGAACATCTATGCAACCTCTATTAGCTGATCCAAGGTGAACGCTTGCTGTTTTCATTTTGTCAGAGCCTTCATTTAGATTTGTATAAATGTTGTTGTTGTTTTCCACCTCTGAATGCGGTCATGTCAGCCGTGTCTGAAGGGTGGGTAACTTAGTAGCGGCTTACAGTACCTGTCTGAATGAACACTACTCCACTGAGTTACCTTAGTGAAGAGGATCACACAGTACCTGTCTGAATGAACACTACTCCACTGAGTTAGTGAAGAGGATAATTGCCAGCCTGCGAGCACAACATATGTATAGAGATTCTGTGTGAATGCGACTGCATTATGTACTGTAAAATCAAGGTTTTCATGTGATTATTATCCTTTTAACGAAAAAAAATATCCCATCTATATTTTACTCTCAAATGAACCAGCAAGCTCATCAGGTATGATAATACTAGGAGGGAGATGTTTTTCCAAAAAAGTGTACAGAAAGTGTTAAAATCATGTTCTTTATGTGACCACAACCACCAGTTCATACTTTTCACCTCAGCTTCACCTTTCGATTTGACTCAAAGGCTTTCAGCTTTCAGGAAGACACCAAAAATACATAGGAAGATATATTTGCATATATTATAAACCGTCTATTTTTTTATAATATTTTATTGATTTTTTTTTACATATAACACAGTACACACAAACATTCACTCACTTTCACACACAAACAGACACTACTTGCACATGATTATCTATAACAATAACAATACTAATAATAAAGAAAGAAGAGAAAAGAAGAAGAATAATACAAAAGAAGAAAACAAAAATGACAAAGATTCAAATGTCATTGTTTACATCATTTCTTTTCTCTTTTTTTTCCTCTACCCTCCTTTCTTTTCCTTTATTTTTTTCCATTTCCTTCCCTTCTTCTTTCCTAACCATATATTGCCATTACATTCAGACACTTGTTTTCATGGCGTTCATGTACGTCTCCCAAAGCCGGTCAAAGTCACTCTGTCTACCTCTAACCACATAGGTTAGCCTCTCCAGCCCAATAGAGTTCATGAGCTCCCTATGCCACATCCTCAACGTAGGGGCATCAACGCTTTTCCAACATAGTGCCACCGCTCTTCTAGCTTGGAGAAGACCTAAGATCTAAGATTTTGGTTAGTTTTGCTGGCTGTATTTAATACAACCAGCAAAACTAACCAAAATCTTAGATTGGTTCTTCGGATAGATTCCAAGTATACAGAGTTTCGCACTTAGTAGAACTGTGATTGATAAACACTTCATAACTTCATTCCAAAAGATTTGCATCTTAGGGCACTCCCATAATCCATCTATTAGAGTAATGTTAACTCCATAGACACATATAAATAAATATTCAATTTTACCATTGCCTTCCTAAAACATTGCGTAGAGGCTTTTTACAAAATCCTGTTAATGGTAATCTCTTATAACCTGGAGCGGAGACCATGTCCTTTCAAGTCTTGACTGCAATCAATGCCACGTATCTGCACTCAAAAACCTTCCTGAGAGCACCTGAAAGATGTTGCTGATGATGCAAGCAGTATTATTATTTATTTCTTTTTTAACTGAGACCTTTCACTGGACACTGAATTATCATATTGTTGTTGTCGGGCAGAAACCTTGTATCCAAGGAACTAAGTACATTAACTACTTAAAGGAGTAGTTCTCCACTTTTCAACCTGTCTTCATATAATAGGTCCTCACTAATGTTCATGATAAAATATAAAAAAAAAAAAAATCTACTCAGTCCAAGTCTCCTAGGAGAGCTGTGGGAAGTTCAGAATCCATCGTCTTGTGACATCATCATTTTCCAAAAAAAAAAATGTAATCAATATTTTTGAAAAAAATATTTAGATTTTTATTATTACTAGAAGATGGGCCGCCCTTCGGGCGGCCCAGCGTCTAGTCGGCGACCTGGCCAACTCGGGAACGATGTAAATAGGGAATGAATGCCCCGCCCTTTAATGCAAACCCCATTATACCTGTTGTCATATGTTTTGACCATCTGTTTGCCTGTGTCCATTTATGCCCATATATGGAGATATCTGTTATCTGTCTGTCTGTCAGCCAGCGTCCATTTTATGTCCATATATGGAGATCACTGCAGATATAGTTCTGGGTCCATTTTATGCCCATATGCCCATATATGGAGATATCTGTCTATTTGCGTCCATTTCATGCCCATATATGGAGATCTCTGTATCTGTCTGTCTGTGTCCCTTTATGCCCGTATATGGAGATCTTTGTGATTCTGCGTAAATTTTATGCCCATATATGCCATTTGCGTCCATTTTATGCCCATTTATGGAGATCTCTGTATCCGTCTGTCTGTGTCCCTTTATGCCCGTATATGGAGATCTTTGTGATTCTGCGTCCATTTTATGCCCATATATGCTATATGGAGATATTCAGAGATTTTTTGTTGACTCATGTGGCGTACGTGATGTCAGAGCCTTTTATGAGTGATGTCACAATGAGTCAGCGATTGCGCCGATTTCCTCCGGAACAGCCTGATGTCAACAATCAGCTCCGCATAAGGATATTCCGAACGTTTCGGGCCGGTTTCGGAAAACGCGCATCGGGTCGGGTCGAGGCCCGGCACTGCACTCCGCGCCGCGGCGGGGAACGCGCGTGCCGAATCTGAAGCCGGTGGGACGAACGGTTCTCGAGATACGCGGATTACAGACACACAGACAGACAGACAGACAGACAGACAGACACACACGCAGAGACTTCTCGCATTTATAGATAGATTAAAAAAAAAAGAAAAAAAAAAGAAAGCTATTTTTGAGTGAGGACCAATTAGTAGGGCAGGAGAGAGGGGTCTACCAGCACCCCAATGACATGTTTTCGAAACCTGTTTTTTTTGGACCGTTATGATGTCTAGTTATGATTTCTGCTTGTTGCCGTCGCCAACTAATACCCCATGGGGTTCATTTTTAACCTTTTCTCACAACTATTCCCGATCTGAACCATACAAGGTCATAACAGAAAATGCCATAACGCTTGATGTAAACAACCTACAGGGACAAATGAACACACTTTTCTATATGATTTTGACCCAGGGAATTCATTAAAGTGGTTATTTTAACATGTATGCACATCTTGACCCTATTTCAGGACAGAAACGGTGAAAAATAACCCAAAAATGTTCAAAACACGTCTATACTTCTCTTTGTACAGATAAATTAAGGTGTATTCTTTTGATACCACAGGTTTTTTAGGACCCTTATGATGTCTAGTTATGATTTCTGCTTGTTGCCGTGGTCAACTAATGTCCCATGGGGTTCATTTTTAACATTTTCTCACATATCCCCAATTAGTGTGGGGATTTAGGGGAGCAAATGCTAATTTCGTGCAATTTTGACTTAAAGCGCGAAATTTTGCACAGATGTAGCCCAGGGCTTGCTCTAATGATTTAGCTAGGGCGCCCGAGTCTGCGACCTTCGGGGTCGCCACAGCGGTCAAATCAAGTTGGGCTTCCATTGACTTTCTATACAGGAGGAAAATACCCAGAAAAAGATTTTTTTTCTGGGTATTTAAGGAGGATCTGAGGGGTCTAACTAGGGGTTTGTCATGATGCTGAATCCATTGCAGGCATTTGTTTTGCACAAAAAACATTCTGTGGGCTAGAAATGGCCTCAGAAAACAATACACGTATGGGTGAGTATTCATGTTAGTCGGAGGCCTTAGGGTTTTTTTTTCTTGTGCTAATCAGTCTAAAAGTTCAAAATTTTGCACAGATGTAGCTCAGGGCATGTTCTAATGATTTAGCTAGGGCGCCCGAGTCTGCGACCTTCGGGGTCGCCACAGCACCCACACAACTCTGAAAAGTGATGACTCATCACTTTTCATCACTAAAGTCGATGGGAGCCCAACTTGATTTGGCCGCTGTGGCAACCCCGAATGTCGCAGACTCGGGCGCCCTAGTTAAATCATTAGAGCTTGCCCTGAGCTACATCTGTGCAAAATCTTGAACTTTTAGACTGATTAGCACGAGAGAAAAAAACCCTAAGGCCTCCGACTAACATGAATACTCACCCATACGTGTATTGTTTTCTAAGGCCATTTCTAGCCCACTGAATGTTTTTTGTGCAAAACAAATGCCTGCAATGGATTCAGCATCATGACAAACCCCTAGTTAGACCCCTCAGATCCTCCTTAAATACCCAGAAAAAAAATCTTTTTCTGGGTATTTTCCTCCTGTATAGAAAGTCAATGGAAGCCCAACTTGATTTGACCGCTGTGGAGACCCCGAAGGTCGCAGACTCGGGCGCCCTAGCTAAATCATTAGAGCAAGCCCTGGGCTACATCTGTGCAAAATTTCGCGCTTTAAGTCAAAATTGCACGAATTTAGCATTTGCTCCCCTAAATCCCCACACTAATTGGGGATATGTGAGAAAAGGTTAAAAATTAACCCCATGGGACATTAGTTGACCACGGCAACAAGCAGAAATCATAACTAGACATCATAAGGGTCCTAAAAAACCTGTGGTATCAAAAGAATACACCTTAATTCATCTGTACAAAGAGAAGTATAGACGTCTTTTGAACATTTTTGGGTTATTCTTCGCCGTTTCTGTCCTGAAATAGGGTCAAGATGTGCTTAAATGTAAAAAATAACCACTTTAATGAATTCCCTGGGTCAAAATCATATAGAAAAGTGTGTTCATTTGTCCCTGTAGGTTGTTTACATCAAGCGTTATGGCATTTTCTGTTATGACCATTGTATGGTTCAGATTGGGAATAGTTGTGAGAAAAGGTTAAAAATGAACCCCATGGGGTATTAGTTGGCGACGGCAACAAGCAGAAATCATAACTAGACATCATAACGGTCCAAAAAAAACAGGTTTCGAAAACATGTCATTGGGGTGCTGGTAGACCCCTCTCTCCTGCCCTACTAAATTATATGAACAAAGGTTGAAAAGTGGTGGAGTGCCCCTTCAAGTACTGTACTTTTCTACTATTTTGAGGTATGTGTACTTTAATTGAGTATTTCCAATTTCCAATGCATTTTATTTCGTTTTTTGTCGCATTCCTAAGATAATAATTTGATTACAATAAATGCACCCCATTGATTGCGGATGGGGACCCAAATGCATTTGGGTCCCCATCTGGAATCAATGGGGGTAAAGTTACCGGGGAAGTAAATGTCCGGAATCCAAAATGTACTGTAAAAGTATGAAAGTGTTGGCATGAAAATGTGCTTAAATTACAAATTGTAAAAGTACAAAATGTTTGAAAATAGCAGATCTACAACATGTTGCGAACTTGCGATGTGGCGCGGTGTGAGCTTGTCAAACAGCCAAGGTATAAAATAGTGCTAAAGTGGTTTATGTATGTTTTATAATATTATAATGTATATCTGCAAAGTAACTATAGTGACTAAAGTTTTAAGTAAATGTAGTTGAGTAAAAAGTTCAATATTTGGATCCGAGATGTAGTGGAGTAGAAGCAAAAGTATTGGAAATTGGAAATACTCAAGTAAAGTACAAATACCTCCAAATTGTACTTAGGAACAGTGACTAAAGGTAGGGTAAGTGATTTTATTCAATTCAAATAAAAACAAAATGGGTCTATGTTCTGATAGTACTAGTTACTATAGAGTGTTTGGTCCATATTTGGACTTCAGTCTTATCTCCTGTGAGGAGAAAAAAGCAGTTTCAAAAACTGTTGGGTGACAGGTTTTCCTCCAATCAGGATAGAGTGGGGCCTTCCTCCAATCATGGTTGAGTGGGGGTGGGCCTTACGCGCACCAAGGCATGCCCCCACCATAGACATAGAAAGGTAGACGCCTCCTTCGGCTAGGGGGCGTATGCTATGCATTGAGCAACTAAGGGAATCTTCATCGCTTCCGTGTTCATTGCTTCCGCGTGCGTCACAAATACGGAAGTCGGTAAGCCAACCAGAGGCAGGTGGGGGCTGGTCTTTACGTATGCAGCCTGTAAGAACAGCTGAGCAGCGCAACATCGGAACTGGCTCTGTTGAATTGAATTGTAGTCCTTGGATAAGTACCGGAAAAGATGTGATTGGCCAGTAGTCACTTTGACTGACAGTGTTCCCTTAGTTTTTCCAAGAAGTCCGGACTAGACCTTTTGCACATCGCTCCAATTAACTGCAGAGGCGAACGAGGCATCTAGCTCTTGATATCTGTGGCCCCCACTTGCCCCCGCAAATGTAGCCGATATGTCTCCATGAAGTTAGTAAAAATATAAAAACAAACGTATAAAATGCAAATTTTGCTTGTGCTCTCATACTTGGCAGTTGGCACGGCAGGGCTTTATCTCAACCATGTGATGTCTCAAGGTTGGGGAGGGAGGGGAGTGTGGGTTAGTCAATCCAGAACAATACTATACAGATACTTTGTTATTCTGAAGGTCAGAACTAAAATTTACTAGTTGTTGTTTTCCCTGTCTGGGAGACAAGCTTAAAATTAAACATAAACGAAACTCTACAAAGCAATTGTTTCACCCTTTACAGTTTGAGAAAAAGTCAACATGGAAATATCCAGAGTGTAAAAATGGACCTGTGACAGGCTGCGAGGCAATGTGTTTACACACATTGTACAGCGTGCTACAGTACATACTGCCTATGCAGCCAATTATCACTACAGCCTATTTGCTAGCTTTAGCAAATATGATTGGAAGTAGGCGAAAGTGAAATCACTTACCCTACCTTTAAGTAAATGTACTTAGTTAAGTTACACCACTGACAATAACATATTATATAATATATTACGTAAAGCTTGTACAGTAGATTGTATGATTAAGAAATAGATTGATGAAAATATGTAACGTCTGCGAAGCAGTCTCAAGGGATAATAATGACACAGTAGTGAAGATGATAATTGCCAGCTTGCACTTGATATGGAAAATACAAATGTATACTTTTCTATACACGTGAGCACATGCGTATACAAATTCTGTGTAAATCCGACAGCATTAGTGTAATGTAAAATCTATCTATCTTTTACTCTCTAATTGACAAAGCTTAAAGATTGTATGAATAAGAAAGAGATTGATAAAAATGTGCACCTCCTGCATGGGATAATAATGACACAGTAAAATGTTAATAATACTTATATTGCGTGTAACTAGAGCAGCAGTGCCATACAGAAGTTGTCTGACGTTCAGTTATCCACATACTTAGAGGAGATCTACAAGCTTTCATTTTCTTTTCTTTACATATCTACTGCATAGTACTGTGTTCTATTCGTCTGTCATTCAATGTTATATGAGATACTTGGTTTCCTGTGGAAATAAGCTTAGTCTTTTCTAGGATCTCCTTTTAGTAGACCTTGTACCAGGGAACTGTACCGTCATGAAACTGTACCTTTTCCTATGCAAACTTCTAATAAAGTCTTCAATCAATCAATACAAGCTGACACAGCGTCACAATGTGATGCATTGTGAGTCTGTAGATCTGCTATTTCTGGCCATTTTTCTCACATTAATATGCCCCAAATAGTGGTGGTTTTCATTCTCTGAGCAGGCAAAGGACAAATAGGTAATAGTTTTAAACACTGCATTTGCTGTCTCTCTCACAACAATGATAGCATTTTACTAGTATTTGTTTTAACTATGTAAGTGAAGGGTCAAGTTCAGAATTTTCTTCCAGAATAATTTCAGCAATGCTGTCTTTTGTTGGTAGTGAAAAGAAAATGGAAGAAATGCTGAGTAAATAGAAGAAGAAAGAGAATAAAAATAATCAATCCAATAAGAGTAGCTACTGTACTGTCACATCTGGATTTGAACACACTCACACAAACATTCAGTCATTGAACTAACACCTATTACATGTGATGTTGTAAGGTGTGTGTGTGTGTGTGTGTGTGTGTGTGTGTGTGTGTGTGTGTGTGTGTGTGTGTGTGTGTGTGTGTGTGTGTGTGTGTGTGTGTGTGTGTGTGTGTGTGTGTGTGTGTGTGTGTGTGTGTGTTCCACTCTATGCCACTTGACCACCCAGAATTAAAAGTTGCTGCTGTATATTTTTGTTAGCAATAACCTTAAGACCAGTTTTATTTAGTTTTTGAGTACTTTCTGAGCAAAGAACAACAGGACCTCTTAATGTTTTTGGACCACACATGCAACTGTAGCCTATGTCTCCATGAAGTTAGTAAAAATATAAAAACATAAATGTATAAAATGTGAATTTTGCTTGTGCTCTTGTACTTGGCCGGGCATTATCTCAACCATGTGATGTCTCAAGGTTGGGGGGAGGGGAGTGTAGGTTAGTCAATCCAGAACAATACTCCTTGAGAGCATTTAAGATACTTTGTTAGATATTCTCACGGTCAGAACTAAAAGTTACTAGTTGTTGTTTTCCCTGCCTGGCAGACAAGCTTAAAATTAAACATAAACGAAACACTACAAAGCAATCGCTTCACCCTTTAGAGTTTGCGTAAAAGTTCAGTAAATTCAATTGTCCACACAGAAATAAAGAAATAAATGGACCTGTGACAGGCTGCGAGGCAATGTGATTACACACATTGTACAACATGCCTCAGTACATACTGCCTATGCAGCCAATTATCACTACAGCCTGTTTTTGCAGTAGCTTTAGCAAATATGCAGTTTATACTGAGCGCATACATTCATTTCCCAATTCATTTTTCCAACATGTCCATGTGTGATAAAGGAAAGGAAAATCACTTTAAAATGGATTATTATTAGCAATCATGGCAATCAGCTGGCAAGTACTCCAAAGGAAACACTCTGCTTAGAATAACAGTGCCTTTTGAGCCAAAGTCCAACACATGTAGGTGAGCTCGTCTGAGCTGAGGGCTTAATGGGGACCATGTTTACAGGCCTGAACCCAGAAGAGTCTCTTAAAGGCTTCAGTGGTGGTGGTGGTGGTGGTGCTGCTGGGGAGGGGGGCAGGGGCGTCACAAGGGGGGGGGGGGGGGGGAAGTGGGACTGAGTTACTAGGGCCCAAGGTGGAGGGGCCTTAATTATTTTATACTTTAGCTATTGAAAAATAGCAGATATAAGCTTGCAGCGCGGCCGAGTGAAACAGGTTTTTCAAAAAACCTTAGAAGGATTTGAAATAATCAAAGACTTGCACAACTTTTCAAGATTTTTCAAAAATAGCAGATCTATAAGCTCACAGTGTGGCACTTGGTGCCGCGCTGTGAGCTTGTAGATCTGCTATTTTTCAAGAGTTAAAGCACAAAATAATGCCTTCCCACTTCCCAGTCTAAATGGGTTAAACTCCCCCCCCCCCCCCCCCTCCTATGAAGAACATTCATGGGGGGCTCGCAGTGAATCCTTGTACCCAGGGCACAGAATTTGGTGCGACACCCCTGGTGGTGCTGGGGAAGGGGGGCAATGATCCATGCCTAGTCCTCCACCCAAAAGCCCCTACAATCTCCACAGGCTATCTAAGGCAAATAAAACAATGTTCAAATTTAGTCTGTCCTCCCTCCTCCGGCGGAGGAACGTTGACTTTTCTTCCTTCCCATCAGCACAAAAATGTGTAAGTAACTAACTCGCCGTAAAAATAAAAATAAGGTTTGTCCGAGGAGATGAAAGCAAAAGCCCTGGAACATCTGGCGAGCAGACGCAGGCAGGTTAAGATAAACACCATCTCCTTTTATGGTAGTGCTCGGGCCCTCCGCAGATGCAGAGGTATGATGTGGAACACCTTCAAAGGCGCGCGGGGGCCAGCACATCTTGTTTCCATTTATCCCGTGGCCGAGACGCCTCTCATCCACAGACAGTTCCTCAGCCATAATATACTCCCACAAAGAAAGGTACTTGGAATACACGCCGCTTACAAGCATGTAACGAACAAAGAGACATGTTCCGAAATGTACACGTATTGACGCGCTCATGGGCGCACACATATGAATACGGGACATCGGATCTTTACAGACATATTTTCGGAGTGACCTTCTGTGGAACCAGGGCGGTGAGTAGATTAATTAGTCCATGCCCAGCTCTGAATCCAAGCCTCGTGCCAGACCGGCACGTCAGCCAGTACAACATCTGGCAGCAGGCATCTGGTACCATACATCAAACTAGGTCCTCTCTGTGTACCACGCCCCGTGCACAGAATGTTGGCCTGATCAAACTAACTTCTAAAACTAACATTTGCCTTACAGGGGAAAGGGGGTGCTGCTGGGTGCAGAAGCCGAGTTTATTCAGGGTTGGTACCTGATGGTCTTTTTTTTCAGGGGTCACGTTTGGTCCAAGAAACACAGCGCTTTATTTAGTTCCCAGGGGAAAGGCAGACAGGGAAATACACAAGGAGGAACATGAAGATTGACACAGTGACAGAAACGAACATTTTGACCCAGTATTCAGACCAACTTCGGAAGTGAGGTCCAGTTGTGCCCACTCTTCACCACCTTCCTTGCCTGAACCAATGCGAATTGACCAGACTGCTGCAGCTTTGCTAATGCTCCAAAACAAAATGAGCATCAAACTCAATTGTTGTTGTTAATGTATACATTTTTAACTACCAAAAGGACACATGTGCTTCTATTCGGCTACATTTTGTACACTCAGAGTTAAATTAACACTGAGGGGGTTTGACTACAATGGCTGGGCTGAAGCCCTGTCACTGCCAGAGGGGGGGTTTTGCCATGCTGAAGCTGCATGATACAGGCTTCCCCTGTGATAATAGCTACCAGGTTGAACTGTACGCTGCTAAACTGGGTCACTTAGTACAGTGTGTGTCTGTGTAACACTCTCCTCTCCTCTCCTCTCCTCTCCTCTCCTCTCCTCACTGTGCACTCTGTTTTCCACCCCATCATTCTCCCACCCCGGTACAAAGCCGCCCTCTTCTTCCTCTTATCCTCCACCAGAGCCCCAAAGCCCTGCATGCTCGCCTCTCACCTGGACAGCGGTAACCACCGCATTCCTCTCCGCCATCAATTGTCTCGGGCGCAGGTGAGGTTTCGCAGCACGGAGACGTCGAACCACATTCTTCTGGTCATTAGGTGGCAATGGCAGTAGCTCTTTTTCGCCCGCAGCTTGCCTACCTGTCCGCCTGTGTGTGGTATTTCATTATCATGTTCCGCCGGGCTGTGGCCCTCATTCACTGTAATGAGACAGTGAGAGAGGCTGTATGGGGGCCCGTCCCTCTGTGCAAGGCGCCATAGCGCTGGGATATAATTGAATGATATTGTGGGGGATGAATGAGATTAGGGATTGTGTTTATTCCTCTGTCACTCTGGATTAGTGGTATTTTTATGTACAGTACTGTATGTGCTTTGGATAAAAACGCCTGTATACAACTATATACACATACACACTATACGGATGCCTGCTAAATGCGTACAATTGATTGGAAAGAGAGACGCTGACATACTTTGACAGGCAGGCTGTCAGTAAGGTAACTATGGCACTGGAAAGTGTCCATATTGTATATCTGCGGCAAGACCTCCTTATTTGCAAGGAATGTGTCAGGGAAGTGACAGAAGTGTAAATTACCCTTGACATCTTGGAGGGTGGCTCTTTTCGTTTTCCAAGAAATTATAGCTCTCTTATTCCTGTGCATGAGAATGTGTGTGTGTGTGTGTGTGTGTGTGTGTGTGTGTGTGTGTGTGTGTGTGTGTGTGTGTGTGTGTGTGTGTGTGTGTGTGTGTGTGTGTGTTATGCGCACGTGTGTGTGTGTGTGTGTGTGTGTGTGTGTGTGTGTGTGTGTGTGTGTGTGTGTGTGTGTGTGTGTGTGTGTGTGCGTGAGTGAGTGAGTGAGTGAGTGTGTGAGTGAGTGAGTGAGTGAGTGAGTGAGTGAGTGAGTGCGATGAGAGTTCATGTGTGTGCATTTGTGCGTTAATTGTTTGTGTGAGGGACAGGTAGAGAAACAGTTTAGGTAGAGGGGGACTTTGTTTCCATGTAGTGTATTCTGAAGGTGGGTGTACTGTATGCACAACCTGTTATTGTGTAGGAAAGGCCTGAAGGCCTGGCTGTCTCCTGCTGTGCGGGTAAAAGGAAGGCTTGCTATTATTAAGCAGGCTATGGAACCTTTCCACCCAACGTACCAGTCCACCAGTAATCCTAATAAACCAAGCTTGTATTGCCGTTCCACAGTAATAGCTGCCAGATGCTGATAGTAGTACAGATAAACAGAAGGGGGGAGAAATGTGTTTTCTATTCAAGGAAAATAAAGTGGAGGAGCCCAAAGGAATATACACACCGTGATGAGGGTAGACAAGAGCAGGCATTTACACCTACACCGAGGAATTCTCTCATCAATATATAAGGTGTTATTACATCCTGGCTGCCATCTTTTCACACGCTGTTTCCTTTCTACAGAGTAGAAAGAGAAGAAAAAGAAGCTGCGAAAACCAACTACAAAAAGCTACCGCGCAGGACTCTGAAGGGAACATAACAACATGAAACGAGAAAAGACTGTTTCTGATATCGGTACACGGGGAAAAAAGGAACACACACATACAGTTGATGTGGTGGCTTGTAGGGAAATGCTTATGGGTTACTGTACGACATGATGTTTTTATGGCTGGTTTTCACCAGAGAGCTTTGGGAGAGAGAGGAGCTGTAGCTGTATTGTTCAAAACCGTGTCCTGGGGGCTTTTGGGCTACACAGATTGCTTTCACCAGTCCACAGAGGCAGGCTGCTGCAGCTGGAAATAAAGAAGTGCAATGAACCCCACCACCACCACCGCCACCTCCACCTCCACTACCGCCACCACAAAGCTCAGGAGCAAAGGATACAACCTCTAGTAATATAAAGGATTTCAAAGTTCACACAGCCAGCCAAGATTCACCGAGTTATCATTCTGTTTCATTCAAGCGCTGTTTGATGCACCACTCCCTTGCACACTTGCAGGAGGTAAAAGGAGATATGGTGCTAAATACGAATGCAGAGTAATTCATTTCCTTTTGTTTGAGGCGACACACCAAAGACGGCGGCAGGAAATGAACAGTGAAATCTAATTTAGGGTACTTTTATATAGCACCTAGGCGACACTGCTGAGGAATAATCCACAGGGCTAATTAAAAGTAATTCTCAGAAGTATATATTTCTGTACACCTCTGAATAGACTTTCAGCCACGTTTCATTTGTCACTCCTGATCGGGATTCATTTTCATTGGTAGGGTGAATCCCCCTGGCCCAGATGCATCAACGCTTTGTTTTTCTTTTCTTTTTTCTCCCGTATTTGGTCTTTCAGCTGCTGAACAAGCTGGCCTTGACAAATAGTTACTCCCACACAATGCATGACTTTTACAGGCATTTCAGTGGTCCTTGATGTGACACTTTTTCTATCTATACATACATTTTAGAACTGACAGAAAAGTGCATTCGATCGATCGACCGACGACCCAAAAACGAGCAGTCCAATTGGCTAGGACTGATCACGTGGCACACGTGCTGACGTCCTCACGTCACACCAGCGCCATACGTGCTGACGTACGTCAACACAAGGCTAATAGTTAGCGAAACAAATTATGTACTCACGTTTGCATAGTCAATAGCACTACTGTCCACATTCCAGTACATCCCAAAGAAACCATTACAGCCACGTAACGTTAGTCTTTTTTTGCGCAGATTCTAACCGGAAGTGCATCCGGCGGTAAAATATGTCCGACTGGACACATGCTGTGGCACAATAGTTCCGCCACAATAGTTCCCCCCATAGAGAGGTGCAGATAGAAGATACATCTATCATAGATGTATCTATCTATCTGCAGATAGATAGATAGATAGATAGATAGATAGATAGAACTATAGAGAATCAATTCTAATAAAAACGGCACAGTACAGTACTACCATAAACTACAGTACATCGTACAGTACAGTACAGTACAGTACAGTACAGTACAGTACAGTACAGTACAAGTCATCAAAGCAATTTCTGTAGGATTACTTTTAGCTTGTTCATGGATCCTATAGTAAATCCTGCTACAAGTTTAAAAATATTGTGTGTGTTTGTCAGGCTGCTCCTCGCCTGTCTGTATGTGTGTCTCGTAGATGTCTCATTCACAGAGCTTTTCACGTTAACAACGAGGCGAGGGCGGCTAGACGGGAGCGGCGACCCTCTAGTATTGTTACATTGTAATGTGATGGCAATGTTGTATACCAGCAACCACATACTGTTTCCTGGTAGTACATACTATGGAGACACAATCATTAAAGATGCATTTTATTGACAATGGGGAAATTGTCCATTGAGTTGCCAGTGACCTTGATGATGGAAGTGATAATGATGCTGATTGAAATAGTCTTTACAATAACGAAGGCACAGATGATGATAAAGACCAAATGGAGACATTGCAGGCAGCATAATAGCTCCATCACTGTACTTGTGTCAAATGCCACTCTTACACAGTGGAACGTTAAATAGCGTTCTCCCACCAACATTGTGTTTGAGTAACGACTTCGTCTCTCTGTACAACCTCCGGCCATGAGCATCCTTCCCTCGCAGGCAGGGAAACAAGAGAGCCAATACCAGGAAGGAATCGATCTTAGAAATGGTTTCTCAGCTGTGGAGAGCAGAGCCAGCAGGCAGGTGACATACTCCCTAGTCATACACAGCACACACCACTCCATCATCTGTGACATCACAAGCAGTACATCATCGCATCCAATCAAATGGCTCTTTTCCGTATCGCTCTCACCAATCGCATTGTTCGCTGGCTTATCACCTTGAACAATCTAAACTCTGAGGCTTTAGTGTAACCAGTCAGAATCATCAGCACTTTGTCATTCCAGCCTTGAGGCATAGTACATTCTTTGTAAGATGACAGAGTACAGCAAAGAGGGACAAAACACGCTTATCTTGCTGTGCATGTTATGTTAGACACAGGAACAATGGTGAATCGGTTTCTTAGTAAGCTATGGAAACAAACATTTAAATGCAATTTCTGAGGCCTATATCTATATTGAATTTCAGATACCTTCATAGAACATTATAAAGCAGCCATTATGTGTTTTAAGAGTTACTATAAGCCTTAGAGCCTCATGTTATCTCATCTTGACAGTCATAATTCATTATGCTTGCTTCAAATAAAGTGCGAAGCCCCTTTGGTAATAAATAATGGTGTGCCAAGCAGGCATTGGAGTTTGGACAGCACAAATATTTATCCTCGCTTGACACCAAAATTGCAGTCACAGTGCCCTGCTCGTTTACAAATTACATCCCCCCCCCCTGCTGCGCCTGTCCTATCACAACGGTCCATGACGAGTCCCCAAAATACCCAAACACACAAGGAAGGAAAAACTCACCATTACACTTCAGGAAATTGTCAATTTGCCACTCCACTAGAGCGCCTCATGCCAGTGCTTCTGCCCCAAAATAGAGCCCATAGTCTTGTTATCCTCATAGACAGTCACACTGGTTAGAACCTAACCATAATAAAGGTGTTTATTTTTAAGGTCTTGATTTTGTTTGCATTAATGTTTTAATATGAATGTTATATTATAGTTAAATAATTATTAAGTGATTTGCCAATTATTTGGGGCCCACTTGCACTATCCTCATGGCCGACCAGTGGGTCCCGTCTCATAGTTCACTGTTAATTCAAGGTTAATGCCATTTCTTGCCATTTAATGTATGTGGATGTCAGCGTCGCCTTCCTGAACTACAGTGTCTGGGTGTTTTGCCATTTCCCAGATGGCCTTATTACTATCAAAGTTCAGGACCTTCTATAAAGCAAATATATCTTGGGTGATTCAGCGGTAGAGTTCAGGTCGTTGTAGTTGGCAGAACATGACCCGTTATGAGTGCTCTACTCTCATGTCAAATTCCTTAAAGGTGCCTCCACACCGAAAATACTACAGGAGACTTGTTCAAACTGTTCACAGACTGCAAAGAACTGCAAAGAACTGCAAAAAACTAAGCACATTGAATTTTCCAGCCGACTGTATGCCGACTGTAATTACTGTACAGTTTTGCGCATGCGCACTGTGTTGCCATATCGGCTTGTTACAAGCGACTTTGATCCTGTTTTCCTATAATGTTGCTAGTTGTGGGTTACTTTTGTTTGGGCATGTTTCTGAATTGTAGTTGCTTATTTGGCCTTGCTTTCAACATTCTTTTAGAAAATAGCTAATGTAATAGAGCTCAATAGGTGAAACTGGACGCTCCTTTAGGCTTTGTTTTCATAGATCTGGTCGCTTGTTTAACTCACAGAATCTGGCAACCGAGGAGCAGAAGCGGAGATGCTTCCTGTCCGGTGATTTCTTCTCCTCACACCAAAACAACACACATCACTATTACTAGCGTTGCCTTGGAGTTGATTAGTAGGCTATAGGAAATTAAGAGCTGAGATTGTGAATATGCTATTTAGTTAAAATATGCAACGGGAAAATGTATCTGGCTTATTTAGGCTTGGTTTTGCTGCAGCAGTAGCAAACTAATGGTCCATTACAACTCGCTACAATTCACCGACGTCCAGGGGCGACTCTACAAAACTGAGCAAGTCCAGTCTTCCAGTTTTCCGTCGATAACGTTCCCGACCCGCTGCCGAAAACCTACCGATGAGCTCCCGTTCAGCAACAGACGCTTTCCGCCGCCGCCGATTCGGCCACGAATCTGTTTGGTTAAAAGTGGCCTTAAAACAGAAATACGAAACTATCACTTACACACAACATCTATACAATTTCCAGGCCCAATATCAATTTCCAGGCCCAAGAAATATGATTATACCATTTGAAGCGACACATAAAATTCCACCCAAACAGTTTAATTATCTAGCTTTGTTTCAGTTTAATTTCCTCACTTTCATGAAGGAAATGACTGTTGGTGGCCAACTAGCTGTATTTTTCAGCTTCCACAGCCATTATATTATATACAGCCTCTTGCTCCCAAGTGGCTTTATGTGTGACTGTGATCATAGATAGATAGATAGATAGATAGATAGATACATAATGTGTGACATCCCTGGCTCTCACTTTCCAGTACTGTGACATAAGGACTGGGTCTTTGCGTGACCTGTGTTCCCCAGTGACACACACTGTCTCTGACACACCTTAGTATACCAGTAAGACTCCCTAATCGGGAGATAAGCGACCGTCACGTCGCATTCACACATTTTAGAAGGCAATCGTAGCCAATCAGGAGGGAATAATGGGAAATGGGACAGATCCATGTTGGTGACATGACTTTAGAGATACCGTGTACCGCTTTGCGTGATTTTTGGCCAAAATCTGTAGGAGCAGTGTCCAAAAATGTGATTTGCAAAAATCGGCCTGATGGTGGCGCTAGAGGAGGGCCATATGAGAAATCAGGGCCGGAGATTGTGATTTGCCATCCAAGGAGTGCGTGTGTGCAAAGTTTGGCATCGATAGGGCCAACGGTGGCAGAGATAAGAGTAGGGCAAAAGTGTGACATGACATGACATGACATGACATGACATGACATGACATGACGTGACAGACAGACAGATAGACAGACAGTTGGTGGAGCTTTTCATAGTAACTTGCGACCTATCGGTCGCAATCATTTTTATATGGCAATTCCTCAAAACATAAATATTAAACTATCAGTTACATACTACACCTATTCATCAATTTCCAGGCTCAAGAAATATGATCATACCATTTGAAGCTACACATAAAATTCCACCAAAACAGTTTAATTATCTAGCTTTGTTTCAGTTTAATTTCCTCACTTTCATGAAGGAAATGACTGTTGGTGGCCAACTAGCTGTATTTTTCAGCTTCCACAGCCATTATATTATATATAGCCTCTTGCTCCCAAGTGGCTTTATGTGTGACTGTGATCATAATGTGTGACATCCCTGGCTCTCACCTTCCAGTACTGTGACATAAGGACTGGGTCTTTGCGTGACCCGTGTTCCCCAGTGACACACACTCTGACACACCTTAGTATACCAGTAAGACTCCCTAATCGGGAGATAAGCGACTGTCACGTCGCATTCACACATTTTAGAAGGCAATCGTAGCCAATCAGGAGGGAATAATGGGAAATGGGACAGATCCATGTTGATGACATGACTTTAGAGATACTGTGTACCGCGTTGCGTGATTTTAGGCCAAAATCTGTAGGAGCAGTGTCCAAAAATGTGTTTTGCAAAAATCGGCCTGATGGTGGCGCTAGAGGAGGGCCATGTGAGAAATCAGGGCCGGAGATTGTGATTTGCCATCCAAGGAGTGTGTGTGCAAAGTTTGGCATCGATAGGGCCAACGGTGGCGGAGATAAGAGTAGGGCAAAAGTGTGACATGACATGACATGACATGACATGACATGACATGACATGACATGTCGTGACGTGACAGACAGACAGACAGACAGATAGACAGACAGTCGGTGGAGCTTTTCATAGTAACTTGCGACCTATCGGTCGCAATCATTTTTATATGGCAATTCCTCAAAACATAAATATTAAACTATCAGTTACACACTACACCTATTCATCAATTTCCAGGCTCAAGAAATATGATCATACCATTTGAAGCTACACATAAAATTCCACCAAAACAGTTTAATTATCTAGCTTTGTTTCAGTTCAATTTCCTCACTTTCATGAAGGAAATGACTGTTGGTGGCCAACTAGCTGTATTTTTCAGCTTCCACAGCCATTATATTATATATAGCCTCTTGCTCCCAAGTGGCTTTATGTGTGACTGTGATCATAATGTGTGACATCCCTGGCTCTCACCTTCCAGTACTGTGACATAAGGACTGGGTCTTTGCGTGACCTGTGTTCCCCAGTGACACACACTCTGACACACCTTAGTATACCATTTTTATATAGAAGCACCCGTCAGTGCTTGTCTTGAAGTGATTATGGTTATAACAGAAAGCCTACCAGTCTGCTGAGTTGTTAATGAAATGATCACCCAATGTGGCTAAAGAAATACAACACATTAAAAGTATAGGAGAAGAGAAGAGAAAGGAGATGTTTGAATAAATAAACACAATCCACACATTATGGTTCAAAATTAGCAAGACAATAAATATGAATGTAAAATAAAATACATAAATACTGCAGTCCACAAACATGTATTTAATATAAAAAAGACAATTTTATATGCACAAGTACATGTTTTTGTTATGTTTGGAAACCACTTAAATTAAAATGTTGATGGTTCCAAAATAAATATGTGAATGAATGGGGTGATGAAAGGGGTGAATATTTAACTACCCCCCCCCCCCCCCCTAGCTAATTAGAGCTATAAAATGAGGTATTACTTATAAAGATTGAATTGTATTGAACACATGCAGAATTAATTTGAATAAAATAATAATAATTCTGTATTAAATGATAAATTAATGTAACTTTGACAAGAATAATACCCTCTTTTCGCTGCCGGGGCTTGGGAAATATCATAGATAATTTTTTTAAACTAAAATCTTTAAATAAATTACAGTATCTTTATTTATTTATCTTTATTATCAGGCCTTGCATGGAAGTTGATTGGGCTTGCAGTGCCTGGTCAACTTGTACATGACTTAAAAGCAGTCCGGTCTCATGTGGTGCGATTCTGTCATCCATTACCTGGAAGACATCAGGTTTGAGGGAGAGGATTAACAAATCAACTCCCAGGGGCGAGAGGACTAGCGACCCTTGTCTTTGGTTAGCCTTGAATTAAAACTATGGATCGCTACACCCAAAACACAACTCCTATACTTCCAGGGGCAGGATTCCCCAGCAGGAGCAATGCAGTGTTAGGTACCTGTGTGCATCTGCCAGACAGCCATTATCGACGACAACCAAGCACGTCTACCTTTACTGTTACGGTACCAGTCATTGTAATTGTACTGTATATTATTTCAAAGAGAATTCCAGACTAGTGCTTTCCTTACCGTAATCTCATGTTATTCCATCCTTCCTCCGTCGTAGAGAAGAAAAGAAACTCAAACTCAATTTCTAGCACACGGCAGCTATCAGTGGGATCTACTGTACTGTAGCTGTGGTTCGCCTTTTTACGGCAGCCCATTAGGTACAAAACTCTGTGCAGACGTCTCCGCCATTATGAAAGACAGATGTAAAAAAAAGAAAAAGAAAATGTTGAGGATACAAATAAGCGATTTAGGATAATGTCCCACAGCTCGCAGTCGGAGATGCTGTGGACTCGAGATGAAAAACAAAACAAAAACCCTACTGATCGTACTGGGATATCATAACATCAGATAAACTTCATAAAACGGCTTGTCTGGAATTCTCCAATATGCTATTCGTCATATCTGCCCTGTGCAACTTTTCTTTACAAAGCCTAAAAGGCAAACAGAAATGTAATTTTGTGACCATGTTCCAATGGTCAATGGCATAAGAACACAATTAAACCGTCAATTATTTGTAATGACAATTAATCGTCATAACATTTCAAGATTGTGACAGCCCTACACCTATCTAATCCTTCAAACCTTTAGCTACAAACTCTCTTGCAATTCCAAAACATTAGCTTGTTTTAATAAGACGTCGTATATGCTATTCTTGATACCTTTTGCACTTTTGAGACAAGGTATTTTACTTTCAATGCCCAATTGAGTTTGTAACGGCAGGGGGTGTAGTTTGGTTTCCTTGTTAGTCTATTGTTATTGCCTGCTTTTGTTATTGTTATGTGCCGGGTCGTGCGCAGTGGTAAAATGCCTGCCCTCCAACACAAAGGTAGTGGGTTCAAACTGTGGAGGGTGTAGTGTACACCTTTAAGAGAGACTATGACGTCACTATGAAGCCAGGAAGCAAGTAGTGAACGGAACGTGATACTCTGTACTGTGTTCATTCTATCATCTAGTAAAGGACTTATTGGTTTATATACTCAACAAAGTGTGTGGACATTCAGCTCATTACATTGGCGACGAGTGATGCAGCTTTCCAGTGCTCAAAGGATCCACGGTGATTTTTGATCTTCTCTCCCCTGTGGAATACATTGGAGGCTAACAACAACAGCAGGGCAGCTAACGGCTAACAGGGCTAACACCAAAGGGATGCGTGAGTCTGCACATGTGTTTCTGAAACAGAACGTCTTGGATATCATATTGCTGCTGCCTGTGCACAACTAAACTGTGAATTAATCTACACTTGATAATCGAAATGGAAATGACATTGCTAAGAAGCCACATCGCTACTGATGGAAATTAACTGACTATAAAAAAAAAAAAAAAAAAAAAGTTGAAAAAAAAAAAAAGAAAGACCATAAAAGCACAGAAATATGGCGGCTGAACTACCCTCCTTCCCACCTTTTGACATCAATGCAGACCCTGCTGCTCTGGCAGTTACATGGAAAAGATGGATGAGGAGATTCACCACTTTCTTGGTGGCAGCTAATATTGATAACAAAAAGAGGAAAAGAGCTATGTTATTGTACTATGCAGGAGAGCAAGTACAAGATATATTTGAAACACTCCCTGATAGAGGTGCAGATGATGACTATGACAAAGCTGTCACACTACTCACAGATTATTTTCTCCCAAGTCACAATGTGGAATATGAAATCTATGTTTTTCGCCAGTCAAAGCAAAACTCAGGTGAAACAATTGATGCTTTTGCCACAAGGTTAAGACAGCTTGCCCAGACATGTGAATTTGCTGATGTGGACAAGGAAATAAAGTCCCAAATCATTCTCAGTTGCACATCATCACGCCTAAGGAGGAGGGCACTCAGAGATGCTGGTTTAACCCTTAAGGACCTCCTTGACCTCGCCAGGTCATTTGAAACTTCTGAACTGCAAGCTGCAAGTATTGAGAACAAAATTGACTGTGCACAAGTCGCAGCAATGTCAATTAGAGACAACAAGTCATGGCCTACAGCACAACAACGACAGACAGACCGCAGAATGGAGGGAAATGATAGAACATCATGCAGGAACTGTGGAGGCACATTCCCACATCAAGGTGGCCAGCCAGCATGCCCAGCAAGAGGAGTGGAATGCAGGGCATGTGGTAAGCTCAATCACTTTGCTCGTTGTTGCCTGTCAAAACAACACACAGAACAACGCAACCGACCAACACAGAGAGAGCCACGTGGACGAAGAGACAATCAGAGGCCGAGAGTGAAAACAATGCAAACGCAGGAAGACGACACCACACCTGTTGATCGCTTGACTACAGCTGATTCAAGCACAGATGATGAATATGTATATGTCACACAAGCTACCTCCTCCGAACCACCGCCAACAACACAAATATGGATTGCTGGCAGACCTGTGCATGTCCTGATCGACACTGGTGCCCAGGTCAATCTGCTGGATAGAACGGCTTATGAACAGGCCATGTCAAATATCACACTCGAACAATGCACCAAGAAGATTTTCCCATATGGAATACGAACACCAATTCCCCTCCTGGGGAAGGCACATGCAGAAGTCTCGGCCAATGGCAAGTCCACACCTGCTGTATTCTACATTGTGCAAGGTGACCATGGCTCCCTGCTCGGGTACAAAACTGCATCTGCCCTAGGCCTGATAAAAGTGGTGTGTTCAACTAAAACTATACAACCCACCATGTCCAAAGCAGACAAGCTCATGCTCAAATATCCCAACATTGCAAAAGGGATTGGAAAGTTGAAGGACTTCCAAGTCAAGCTTCACATTGATCAGAGTGTCGCTCCAGTCATGCAACCTCACCGCCGCATTCCCTTTCACATCAGGAAGAAGGTGGAGCAAGAACTGGAGGACTTAGAGGACCAAGGCATTATTGAGAAAATAGAAGGCCCCACTCCATGGGTGTCCCCCATTGTAGTAATGCCAAAACCAAAGAACCCAGAAAAGGTACGAATCTGCATAGACATGCGTCTGCCCAACACTGCTGTGCTCAGAGAACGGCACATCTCACCTACGGTGGATGACATTGTGCACGACCTCAACGGTGCAACTATATTTTCAAAGCTGGACCTCACTGCAGGCTATCATCAGCTGGAACTAGCTCCTGAGTCAAGATACATCACAACATTCTCAACACATGTTGGACTGAGAAGATACACAAGACTCATCTTCGGAATCTCATCAGCAGCTGAAGTGTTCCAACACACAATCCAGAATGTACTCCATGGAATCCCAGGAGTCCGAAACTTCAGTGATGATATCCTGGTCTATGGTGTCACAGCTGAAGAACATGATCGCTCCTTGGAAGCAGTCTTTGAAAGACTACACATGAACAACCTGACAATCAACAAAGACAAGTGTGAGTTCCACAAAACGTCATTGGAGTTCTACGGCTACATTTTCTCGAAAAATGGCATCTCCGCCGACCCGAAGAAGATTGAGGCAATCACACACATGTCATTGCCTCAGAACCCAAGTGAAGTGCGCAGCCTAATAGGAATGGCAAACTACAGCGCTCGTTTTATTCCTGACTTCTCCTCAATCACCCAGCCGCTGCGTGACCTCACAAAGAAGGACACTGAATGGTCCTGGGAAGCAAAGCACACTGAGGCACTGAATACCCTCAAGGACAGACTTGTTAACAACCCGGTGATGAGCTACTTCCACCAAGACAGGGAAACAAATGTCATTGTGGATGCCAGCCCTGTAGGACTTGGTGCGATACTCTCACAAACAGACAGAAAGACACAGACGACACACATTGTGGCATACGCCAGCAGAGCACTCACACCAGTTGAGCAACGATACTCTCAGACTGAAAGAGAGGCCCTCGCAATAGTCTGGAGCTGTGAGCACTTCAATCTGTATCTGTACGGTGCTCCTTTCAACATGGTCACAGATCACAAGCCTCTTGAGCTTATCTTCAACAACCCCAAATCTAGGCCACCAGCCAGAATTGAGAGGTGGGCTCTCAGACTCCAGCCCTACAAGTTCAAAGTCATTCACAAGGCGGGCAAAACAAATCCCGCCGACTACATGTCCCGCCATCCACAACGTGTTCATTCCTCGGTGCTCACTGATGATGTGGACACAGAAATGCATGTCCGTTTCGTTGCAACGCATGCAGTGCCCAAGGCGATGACTCTTGAGGAAGTTAAAAGGGAAACTGCAACTGACCCAATACTGCAGCACCTGAGCAAGATCCTTCATTCAGGCAACTGGGAAAGTCTGGATGTGGACTTTCCATTGGAATCCGATCGAGCAGCTCTCAAAGAATTCCACAGAGTCAAAGACGAACTTACTGTTTGTGATGAAGGCTGTCTGCTGCTTAGAGGTCACAGACTAATAATACCAAAGACATTACAGGCCAAAGCCCTCGCTCTTGCACATGAAGGCCATCAAGGCATTGTTAAAACAAAGCAGCTGCTTAGAGAAAAAGTCTGGTTCCCTGGAATAGACAAACGGGCCAAAGAACTGATCTCACAGTGCATTCCCTGTCAGTCAGCCACTCCTAAGACAGTGCACCAGCCGCTACAGATGTCTGAGCTCCCACAAGGACCGTGGCAGAAGATCTCTGTGGATTTCTGTGGACCTTTTCCGTCTGGTGACTATCTCCTGGTCATCCTAGACGAATATTCCAGATTTCCTTTTGTGGAAATTACATCCTCTACCTCTGCGAACAAAACAATTCCCCTCCTAGACAAGGTGTTCTCTATCGCAGGGATACCACTGGAGGTAAAATCTGACAATGGCCCTCCGTTTTCAAGTAAGGAGTTTGCAGACTTTGCACAATACCTTGGCTTCCATCACAGGAAGATCACTCCCTACTGGCCACAAGCAAATGCTGAAGTTGAAAGGTTCATGCGCACCCTGACCAAAGCAGTCAACACAGCAACGGCAGAAGGTAAACCGTGGAAGCAGGAGCTACACAAGTTCTTAAGGAATTACAGAGCTACTCCTCACCTCACAACCAATCGGTCCCCAGCTGAACTACTCTATGGCCGTCCCATGTCTATCAGACTCCCCGCTGTCCCGTCACCTCAGGAGGATGACGTGCTTCGCCACACGGACAGCTCTAAGAAGGAAAGGATGAAGGCCTATGCTGACAAAAGGCGGAATGCTTCACAACACACACTGAGAGAAGGGGATATGGTGCTCATACGTCAGCAGAAGACAGGCAAACTTGTGACACCATTTAACCCCAAGCCCTACAGAGTCACAGCAGTGAAAGGCACTATGGTCACAGTCGAGAGACATGGCCATGTGGTCACACGAAATCAGTCATTCTTCAAAGTCCTGAAACACCAACCTGAACTCCCCCTGACACCAGAAAGTGAAAGTGACGAAGATGGTGATGGCACCTCGCAGTTTGAGCCACAACGCCCAGCTGCGCCAGGATGCATGCCCCAAGCCGTGAGGAGATACCCTCAAAGGCCTGTCAGACAGGCGCCACAGAGACTGTTGTGTGAAATATAAGATGGACTGAATCAAAAAAAAAAAAAAAAAAAGAGAAAAAAAGTGCGAACAGTATCTGTATTAAAAGTGCGAACAGTATCTGTATTATTGTACAAAACATTTCTATTTGCGAATGCAACAGTAATAGTTATTATTTGAATGTTTAGAAATGCTATTATTTGAATGTTCAGAAATGCATCTAGATGAATCTAGACAGAGTGAAGATCAGTCAAAAGAAGTTCTCTTTGTTGTTTTTGTTCTTCTTAAAAGAAAGGAAGGGATGTAGTGTACACCTTTAAGAGAGACTATGACGTCACTATGAAGCCAGGAAGCAAGTAGTGAACGGAACGTGATACTCTGTACTGTGTTCATTCTATCATCTAGTAAAGGACTTATTGGTTTATATACTCAACAAAGTGTGTGGACATTCAGCTCATTACAGAGGGAATAAAAAGTATATACTGTACATGGTATTAGACATCAAGAAGCAAAAAGAATATCAGCGTGTTGTACTTGAGATCAAAGTGCAAAGAGTATCAGCGCATTGTCACGTTCAAATCACATAATGAAAGGTAACTTTCAATCCACAAGGTTAGGAAAAAAGAAGAAAACAGGGAAAGGGAAGAAAAAAAAGGTCCATGGCCAGCCTGGTGACAGGCTCACGTAGAGCGCTAACTCTCACAGGTAAAACCAGTGAAACACCAAGGCCAGCATGGTGACAGGCAGTGTTCATGCCTTGTTCAACAAGTAAAAGTAAAAGTATCAATAATGCAATATAGAAATACTCTGTTACATAAGTAAAAGCCCAGAATTCAAAAAGTAGGAAAGAGTTGGCATCAAAATGTACTTAAAGTATCAAAAGTGTTGATGAAATGTTTGAAAATAGCTACAGGCTCAGCTACAGCTACAGGCTCACAACACGTTGCGATGCTAAAGTGGTTAATGTACAGTATGTGGGCAAGGTCGCTAGACGCCCTTAGGAAATACTTAAGTAAAGCACAAATACCTCAGTCAAATACCTCAGTCAAAGTAACTTAAGTAACTTAAGTAACACTAAGTAAATAAACGTAGTTACTTAACAAAACTGTCCGGGTGCACAAACCTGGTGCTCACGCCCTTGATACTACGGTAGGCCTCCTTGCCTGATGTGTGCATGACTAAAGTGATTTGTTGTAACGACACACCAAAGGGTATATTCTTATCTTCTTATTGTAACATCTTTGTTCATATTTTAAAGTAGGTAAATTATTCAAATCACTTGTCACAATGTCACAACTTGGATATAAATCTTCCTTCCTCTCATCCCATTATCTGATCTCCTTCATTCATTTCCTGCCAGCCTCAATAGACTTTAAAACTGAGACTCCACCTCATGCTGCTCACTTTGATCTAATCTAATCTAATCTACACAAGAAACATTCTCAGCGCTAATTCATCCATTTGTAGCTCTGAGGGTGTACAAACGTAATCTGTGTACATTAGTTCACTCTCAGACACTTGATCCCCTGGCGGTCCCCACTTGGCCTCGGGAGCTATTATTGCACTTATGAGCTTCAAACAGTACTACGTGTACTGTATGTGTCTGACCCGGCACCAGGGTCTAACTTTCTCAATGGAAGCGTAGGGAGACAATCTCCAATCACTGCAGATGCTAGATATTATAGTATTTGTCCGACTTTATTATTCAAGAGTGATCAAAAGTTTGGCGCGTTACTCATCCCACAGTTTTTGCGCCACACACTCGCGCCATATGTCATCGGGAATCGTGCAGAATCCTTTTCTGTAGAGAAAAGTTGAATAGTTTAATTGATATTCATTTATTAGTGAATTAATTTTCCCCATTGACTTATATATCCATATCCATATCTGGGGTTTGTGATGTCAGATGTAGAGGTATTGGCCAGCTCCATATGGATGATCCAGTCTTCTCCATGTATGGTTATCAAGGGTTTTATGAGGTCAGTGTCGTGATCTTCATATACTGTATGGAGATCCAGGTGATGATATTCAGCTCCATATATGGAGAAAGAGACACACACAATTTAAAAAGAAATATTCCCAAATATGGAGATGACTGACATCATAGACCACATGAGACTGACACAGTATGTCCATATATGGGCATTCCAAGATATGGGCTTAATATTGATGACATATCTCCATAATGTATGGGCATAATATAAAGGGGACAAGGACGGAATGGGTTTAGCACACACGTTCAAATATGGACAAGGACCGACAGATACAGAGATATTTATTTGCCAATGTGACTTGTGTCAAGGCAACCACACTCGCAATTGCATCTTTCTACTTATACTCTATAGTGATTGGTTAACCCGTTAAGAACTGAGGCCGATTCTAAACATGTGTTCTAAATCCTAACAGTCAGTGGTTCTCAAACTTTTTCATGTACAAATTATATGTATTTCCCGACCAACATCTCAAAATATTTTATTCCAGTGACCCCCAGAAGCAAAGATGTGAATTTGAGTTAAAATATTCACTTAAAATAATTATATAAATATTTGCACACATTTTCAAGATTCTTCAAAAATAGCAGATCTACAAGCTCGATATGCTAGTATAAAATAATGGTTAAAGTGGTTCAAATCTAAAGTGACACAGATGCTTTCCCGGTTTGAAATGGATTCAAATAAGTTCCCAGGAAATCACAGTCCCTGATGAGAGAGCATGACCACCTCCACTGTCATCCACTGACCCCTGTGCCCTCCACAAACCAATGTCATGTTCCTTTGTGTCAGGCATTCAGGCAGGCATGACTCTGGTCCAGTTCTGAGGTCAGAATGAGTAATGTGTCCTGGCTCTGGCTGCCAAAGGGAGCTGCCAAGGGGGCTGGCAGACAGGATGCCTTGCTGTATAGGTGTATAGCAGGCAGATAGAAGAATCGTCTGATGATTTGTCGCCAGGGGCATCACAGGGGGGGGGGGGGGGGGGGGGGGGATGAGTTACTAGGGCCCAAGGTGGAGGGGCCTTAATTATGTTGTACTTTAGTTAATGAAAAATAGCTGATATATAAGCTCACAGCCAGGCACAGCTTGTAGGTCTCCTATTTTTGAGAAGTCTTGAAAATGTGTGCAAATCTTTGAATATATGTATTTTTTAAGCGAACATTTGTAACTCAAATTTTGCTTCTGGGGGTCCCTGGAACTAAATATTTTAACATGGGGGTCCCTGGCCAAATACATATCATTTTGGGGGTCCTTTACATCAAAAGATTTGAGAACCACTGACATAGAAACATAGTTTTTTCAAAAAACCTTAGAAGGATTTGACTTGACTTTGATTTTATTTGACTTTTCAAAAATAGCAGATCTACAAGCTCGCAGCACAGCCCTCGTGCCACGCTGTGAGCTTGTATATCTGCCATGTTTCAATAGTTAAAGCACAAAATGTGAGTGGATCCTTGTACCCAGGGCCCAGAATTTGAACACCCCTATTTGTCGCTACCAGAGCACACTCACTGATGAAGTTAAACTACTGTAGAAGCAAAGTCCTTTCCCCATGAATTATTTGAGCCCAAAGGTTGTACACCAGATTTCCTGGGTATGGTTCTCCAAGCCTGATAGTTTTTTCTATTTTCTTTTCTTTCTGAAACTCACTCTCTGAGCCACGAGGAATGAATTATTTATTTGATTACACAGGCCAAGGGCTTTGATTTCAGCCTGTGACGAATGCAAAGACATCAGCTGTCTACCCCAAAGTTTACCAGTGAAACAAGCGAACATGACTAAAGCTGGAAAATGACCAGAAAACAAAAGTGGGCATGACTGGGTTGAAGGCTATATCTGCAAAGCTAACATTCTCAGCCTGTAGCCTATGCCTCATCCTTCTTTTCAACGAGGACAATGGTGGCCCCCATTAGGTAGAGATGTGTAACTGCATGAGTCAGACCAGCTAAGTCCTTTTTCTATGACATAGTCAGCCCACCAGAATGCTGAATACAAAGGGCAGACTGCCAGCTCACAAGTAATGAATATGTTTTCCCCCCTCAATATGTGTGTGGCTGCGCACACATGTGTGCATGAGTGGATGTGTGCGTGTTTGTGTGTGTCTGCTCGTGCGTGTGTGTCTGCTCGTGTGTGTGCGCGCACGTGTGTGTGTGTGTGTGTGTGTGTGTGTGTGTGTGTGTGTGTGTGTGTGTGTGTGTGTGTGTGTGTGTGTGTGTGTGTGAGAGAGAGAGAGAGAGAGAGAGAGAGAGAGAGAGAGAGAGAGAGAGAGAGAGAGAGAAAGAGAATCCACGTGTGTCTAAGTAGGCTATGTTAATTTCACACACGTTTCATTAGTATTTTCTTATTTATTGATTTCTTTGTCTCATTATTTGCCCATTTGGCCTCAGTCTACTACTGCTTGATTACCATGATTGCCCTTTGGAATAAATCATGCAGAATGCTTTTAAGCATTCCACCCACTCGCGTTTATGTGGCATATCTCTGATAGATATTGATTGCATTTTGATGGTGTATTACCATTATTGTTGTAATTGTTATCAATATATTGACCAACTGAAATAATTACTAAATAGGTCTGGTTCATACAACAGCTTCATATAGCCTATAGTAGAATGGTGGAATATATGAAACCATTTCAGACAACTTTGGTTCCAGTGGCTTTCCAATATGGAGAACGTGTTGCTGTAACAAGGGAAAACAAATGAGCTCATTTGTACTTGAATGTTTTTTCCTCAATATTACCAATTACTAGCGTAAAACAATACTTATTTTTGCATTCATCCCACGTGGAATTAATACTCTGCATTTACTCTAAAATGTGCGACAGTGAATTAACTTTCCTAAACCTACACTAAATTGCAAATCACGTGGGGATGCCGTGGGGATGCCCGCCTGTCCCAATTTCAGCATATTACCTCTTTACCACCTGTTCAATTCAACGCATGATTGCAATACATTTTCATAATTTAGTCAGACTCTACATACTGAAAGGAACAATTAGAAATATAACTAGCCAAAGCCACACACTAATTGTTCACAAATTGTCTTACATAGAGTACATATTAAATGATATTACCCACACATTTTACACACAGTTCATACTTTTTTTTCAAAGAAAAGTCAGAACAAACAGAAAGCCATGAAGGTACTGTGCATGCTGAGCCATGCAAACAGCCAGAGGATAGCTGCTCTCAACCTCTCGTCATTACTGAGAGGCCCGCTGATGAAATCCCTAACCAGTCAATTAGTATCTGCTAAGTGTTTCTAGTTTGTTCCAGTTATTTTCTATTTACTGTCTCAATTCATCAAAGTTTAACTAAATGTAAAGCAATTTCAAACCCTTTAGTCACACCCACTCAACAGATATAAAACACATGAAATAACACGAAAAACAACAACAACAACAACAAAAAATAACATGCTAGCACTAACACTGTCATTTCCCGGTGTGATTAAATATTTGTACATGGTTTAAAAGCAAATGTATGTGATGTATCCATTAGGTGTGTAATGGTTCTCAAAATTCAGTTCAGTGTACAGCTTGTTTGATACAATCAGCATCATACACTCCAGCAAGCAACATTCCAATGGTGCGACACACTTCAAATCTGTATCTGTATCTACATCTACAATATCTGACAACACCTCTCATAAACATACCCACCAGGACAGACTAACCTGGACGCTTTGCGCTGTCAACATTTCATGTTTTCAAAATGCATATTTACCGTACAGTTTGTGTTTGTATGGTTATTTCGCAATACCTATTGCGCAATCCTCTGTAGGGCAATGTGTCATTATCATCACCAGAGTCTCAGGTTACAAGAGGGAAGGGGGGGGTCAGCTGAATAGGGGGAGAGAGAGAGAGAGAGAGAGAGAGAGAGAGAGAGAGGTACGGTACAATACGATAAGATACAGTGGGGTACAGTACAGTCAGGTACAGTCGGGTACAGTACAGTACGGTACAGTCGGGTACAGTACAGTACGCTACAGTCGGGTACAGTACAGTACAGTACAGTCAGGTACGGTACAATACGGTACAGTCGGGTACAGTAGAGTACAGCACAATACGGTACAGTCGGGTACAGTAGAGTACAGCAAAGTACAGTACAATACAGTACAGTCGGGTACAGTAGAGTACAGCAAAGTACAGTACAATACGGTACAGTCGGGTACAGTAGAGTACAGCAAAGTACAGTACAATACGCTACAGTCGGGTACAGTAGAGTACAGCAAAGTACAGTACAATACGGTACAGTCGGGTACAGTAGAGTAATGCAAAGTACAGTACAACACGGTACAGTCGGGTACAGTAGAGTACAGCAAAGTACAGTACAACACGGTACAGTCGGGTACAGTAGAGTACAGCAAAGTACAGTACAACACGGTACAGTCGGGTACAGTAGAGTACAGCAAAGTACAGTACAATACGGTACAGTCGGGTACAGTAGAGTACAGCAAAGTACAGTACAATACGGTACAGTCGGGTACAGTCGAGTAATGCAAAGTACAGTACAACACGGTACAGTCGGGTACAGTAGAGTACAGCAAAGTACAGTACAACACGGTACAGTCGGGTACAGTAGAGTACAGCAAAGTACAGTACAACACGGTACAGTCGGGTACAGTAGAGTACAGCAAAGTACAGTACAGTAGAGTACAGCAAAGTACAGTACAACACGGTACAGTCGGGTACAGTAGAGTACAGCAAAGTACAGTACAATACGGTACAGTCGGGTACAGTAGAGTACAGCAAAGTACAGTACAATACGGTACAGTCGGGTACAGTAGAGTACAGTAAAGTACAGTACAGTAAGTGATGGATGTGGATGGATGGATGGATGGATGTGAATGGATGGATGTGGATGGATGGATGGATGCATGGATGGATGCATGGATGTGGATGGATGGATGGATGGATGGATGGATGGATGGATGGATGCATGGATGGATGGATGGATGGATGGATGGATGCATGCATGGATGGATGGATGGATGAATGGATGGATGGATGGATGGATGGATGGATGGATGGATGTGGATGGATGGATGGATGGATGGATGGATGTGGATGGATGGATGGATGGATGTGGATGGACGGTTGGATGGAGATGGATGGATGGATGTGGATGGATGGATGTGGATGGATGGATGGATGTGGATGGACGGATGGATGAATGTGGATGGATGGATGTGGATGGATGGATGGATGGATGGATGGATGGACGGACGGACGGACGGATGGATGTGGATGGATGGATGGATGTGGATGGATGGATGGATGTGGATGAATGGATGGATGGATGTGGATGGATGAATGGATGAATGGATGTGGATGGATGGATGGATGTGGATGGATGGATGGAAGTGGATGGATGCATGTATGTGGATGGATGGATGGATGGATGGATGGATGGATGGATGTGGATGGATGGATGGATGGATGGATGGATGGATGTGGATGGATGGATGGATGGATGTGGATGGATGGATGGATGGATGGATGTGTGGATGGATGGATGTGGATGGATGGATGGATGTGGATGGATGGATGGATGTGGGTGGATCACTGCTGCAACGTAGCTGTGAGCGCCTGCGGAGCAGGCGCGATCTCTAGATGTGAGCGGCCCGAAGGGCCGCAAACCTCTAGTACAATACAGTGGTGGTTTCACAGTTTGGTATTTTTCATAAAAGTCGAAATTCAATAATGTTTTGAATTAATAAATGTAACTGCTAAAAATAACGCATGATCTTTCTTTTTCTTTCTTTCTTTGAACAATGATGAAGCTATATTGTCATATCCTTGGGTATCTTCTTGGAAGCATATATAATAGCCTATATATAAAAAAAGGCTATTATAAACCACAAACCATAGGTAGCATCTTGCCGATAAACAAATACAAACAAAATGAACAATTCTGTTTTTAATGAGCTCCTGAAAGAATAGCGTAACAACAGGGCTCAATTATGTTCATAAAGCCTGCATTTTGCAATCCAGCATAGTGTATGTCATATCTGGGGCAATAAATATACCAATTGCGTTGATGATTTATAACTGCTGTGGGGAAGATTTGTAGTGTGTGCATGCGTGCATGTGTTGCACACACTAGGGTGATGTTTGAAGTATTATCACTGACGCAACATACTCTTGTGTAGCAGATGTATTATCTACCACTCAAAAGAAAATGAAAGTCTGCAAGTCTGCACAGACCGTAAGCTCTGAATAAAAGGTATCACTGTACTCGTGGAAGACAAACAAAGTTTCGGCCACGAATGGTCATCGTCAGGTGTGTGCGAGAACTGATTTCTTAACACCTGAGAAAGACAATTCGACGTCGAAATGTTGTTTGTTTGTCTTTGGAGCAGGCAGCACCTGCCAGTGCTTGTTGAGCACAAAATCATTTATAAAGCTCATAAAAAAAGAGTGCATCACTCGGTTCGTAGTGAGTGCAGAACCTTGTATCAAACCAGGCATTGACACTAAGGCTTGCCCACCTGCCCCCGGCAGGTAAATAACACTTTCGGGCAGGTGAAGTTTGCTTTCAGGTTGCCCGACCGGCAAGTGCCTGTTTGAGAAGGGACGCAACCGTCTATAAACACAACACAAGACACCTGAACGTGACCAGATCGCTCCGTCTTCTGGTCTGTGTAATGTAAAATAAGAGCACTGTATACCTATAATGTACTATTTTACTGTTGCTACACTTAAACATATAAAACAAGTGTGAAACCATAGACATATTCAATCATAGCTATGTAGGTATTTAGATTTGGAGGTATTGAGGTATGACATTTTTCATCGCACAGCCCCAGAAAGTAAAGAAATACATTGTTACATTGAGCGGTAATTAAAATTTTACCTATCATTTTATAATGGACTTTTTGGGCAAGTGGGCATGACCTTTGGGCAAGTAGAACATGTATTTGCCCGACGGGCAAGTGCCTCTGAGACCTTAGTGTCAACCCCTGTCAAACGGTTCAATACAAATACTGTAGGTATAATAGTTTACAACCCTAGTCTAGTACCCATCTAATACACCAACATCTACCCTCTAAGTGAGGCTAAGCATGCCAGAACATCCGGGAAATATCAGTCCCTCAGCGGAAATGAACAACAGCACTACTCTCTTAATGGTTATCAGTGATTAATGAGACACGTTTTCTTACTTTTCTCTTGTTTCTCTCCTTTTTGGGGGCATAATTAAAGTCTCAGGAGCCCTCTGTCAGTTCGGGGGATTAATCTCCTGTGGCACAACTCCATCTGTGGGCTTGATCACCAGCCATTCCCTTCTGCATTAGCCCCCAGCTGTGCTTCTGTCTGTCTGCCCAAACCCAAACCATAACCCACAGCACGCATGCGGTATAGCGGAGGACACGTTGAGGAGTGTCGTGCTGCCCAATGTCACACGCTGAAGAGAGATAGTACTCAGAACGCGTTGCAGATGCAACGCGTTGTGAGCCTGTAGATCTGTGATTTTCAGCATGTGACACCGTCATTTCGTATGACGGAGCAAGATTAGGCATGAGAGAAGAGAAGGGGGGAGAATGACTGAGGGTGTGGTGGGCAGGGGTGGGGGTGTTAGCAGTGATGAGCAGTAGCTAGCTACAAGTAGCTAAGCTACGTACCTGTAGCTTAACTACATTTCTAAGTAGCATAACAGAAATTTGCTACATTTCTCTGGGGGATAGCTTGTAGTGTATTTTAACTATATTTAATCAGAGTAACTAGTAATGTAGCTATTACATTTTCCAAATTGCTTGCCCATCACGGTTGGGATAAACAAATAAATAAATAGACCAGTCAATTGCAATAGTGTCCCCAATAGTGAGTGGACATTCAAGACATCTGACCCCCCCCCCCCCCCCTCCCCAGGGGGATCCCCAGATGACAGTGAAGTGACAATTTAAGGATTTAAGACATTTTAATACCGGGGGGAATAAAAGTATTGTCGATTTGGCTAGCTACTTTTGCCATGTAGCTTGTAGCTTAGGTAACTACAATTATGTGGGGATAGCTTTGCTGTAGCTTTAGCTATAATTAATCGAGTGTAACTTGTAGCTTAGGTAACTACATTTTCCAAGTAGCTTGCCCATCACTGGGTGTTAGTGATATAAGTCTCAATATATCACATCAAATCTGTTTTGCAGAGCTGTTTTGGGGCCTTGTTTTCCCTAAAACAACCTCCATACTGAGACCTGATTGATACTAATAGCTGCTACAGAGACCTCATTTGGGGATTTTTTTGAAGCATGCAGAGATGGGAGTGTTGTTAGTGTGACACCAAGAGAGAGTGTAAATGTTGGGCCTCTTTCATGAAATGTGACTCAGTCACTGCCTTGAGGGTGTTTATGCTCAGAGCTCAGTGATACACCACTGCTGTCTCAGTACACTTGTCCAGGCCGGATGCTGGTGGGAATTAACGGCACTCAACTTCAGCTGATTCTGCTCACAACACTGTATGTCATTTTTGTGGATATACTTGGAACCCAAGAAGAAATAATTATCATCCTTTGAAAGAATTACAGAAAATATGGTCTGTTTATTTTGCATCATGGATTTTGTCGACATAAATTTGAATAAGAACAACTGTTTGCAGTCACTGATGACAGTCACCATACCCATCATAAACAGCCAGATTTGGCAGAGGAGATGGGAGCGTGATTGACCTCTTGCAATCTTTCTAATTGTCAGGCTATAGAGCACCTTACCTTTTCTAACCCACACTCAATCATGTACTGCAAGCAGCACCGCTAAATGAGCTTTACGACAGCAGTCAATCACACAGAGTCATGGCCTCATAAATCTCCAGGGCCAGCATTGGTTAGATTGGAGTCTGTCCCAGGGACGTGCTGGGCCCCTGATTCAGCCCGGGAGAGGCCCTCATTTATTTATTTTTTGTTATATTTCGTCGTTGTTGGGTGGAAACCTTGTATGTTCAAAACCGTTTGTTTTGTATTTATCATTTTAAAAATGATTTAAACTAGTGAAAACAGCCGATCTACAAGCACACAACGCCTCGCACCGCGAGGCGTTGTGTGCTTGTAGATTTGCTGTTTTCACTACTTTTGTGCGACGGCCTTGTATGAAAAAAATTACATTTGAGTAGATACAAGGTTTCTGCCCGACAGTGACGGTTTACTTTGTTGGCCGCCCAGCCCCCAAAATGGACATTTTATTTTGATTTTTTTCCTAATGGCCGGCCTGGACAGGCCGGGAATGAACCAGCCGTTCGGGAGTTGTCCCGCTTTTCCCAATGGCCAGCACGTCCCTGAGTCTGTCCCACCAACCAATACTCAAGTGCTTGCTTCGCCTCGTGGTCCATCCCTTTTAACAGGACCGGGGACCTAGTGTGCAAGATACCGTTGATCCAATTTGGGCCACGCTCAATCAACCTAATTCTACAGGGGACATATATAGAGGCATGGTACTGCAGTGTGTGCAAGAACGGATTGCTCAACAAAGCAGCTTTTAAAGGTCATGTTTTTCGCTGCCTCCGTGCCCACAAGACCCTTATAGAGGGCACACCGTTTGCAGACTGCGTATGTAAATTCATCACAAACCTCCAACTCAACAGTGATTTATGCCGCTAACCTGAGGGGGCCCAGTTTTGACAGTGTGCAGCATGGGATTATTATATGCATGCAGCGTTGAGTCTCAAAATGCAGCGTCGAGTCTCAAAGGCCCTGTTTTCACTATCTGCAAACAAACCAAAACCGAGTTGTACAGTAGTGTACAAATTAACAAATCCCAAATGTTTGTGATAAAACATGCACTGTCTGTGGGCCTTTTTCTTTTTCACCATTTACAATCACTTCTTTTATTAGTACAGACATAATTAACTGCTAACAATGTAACTTGTCACAAATATGCACATGTGCAAGTCAACAAAGTTTCCATCCCTCCCATTTCAATATTCTCGTCATTCTCATGGGGAGCACAATGTCATGCTTTCGCTTCTGCCATACAAGAAGCCAATTATATTATCAGCGTGGGACCTCTGCTTGACATCACATGTCCTGATGGCATAATGAAATAAAAGGGGTTTCACACACGCTCCCACTGTGTCCTTGACGCTTGAAAATGTCTACTTTGCAATTTTGGCAATTTGGGTGAGAGGTATATTTTCAAACGATGGTGTTGAGTGTTCACCACAGGGGACTTGCGTCACAGTCCCACATTTCACTTGCCACGTTGTACAATATATTGGTTAATTGCTACCAGTAAAATACAGTGAGTGAGGCATAGAATTATTGCGACCATTGGTCGCAGTTTAGTATGTGAACCGTCACAGCTTGACCGTATCTCTGTCTGTCTGTCTGTCTGTCTGTCTGTCTGTCTGTCTGTAACGCCTGACACTGCGGTTCTCCTGACACATCACTGTGACATCACAGGTGATATCACAGGTGACATCACCGTGACAGATACTCAGAGCAGCGATCTCCATATATGGGCATATATATTTGCACATAATTTAAAACACATGGTGAAAGGAAGAGAACATTAAATTAGCAATGTATCTATTGTAAATGCTACAATACATGCATCATGTAGCATTAGGGTTGTTTTCAGTAGCATATTGCACTGTGACTGCAATGTTACAGTACACAGAAAGCAATCAATGTAATTCTATGTAAACCCATTACTAACTCTGAAGGGGAAAGTAATTAAAAAACGAAATGAAAATACACGTCAGGTTATTTGCGTTAAGCCTATTAATGGCATTGAATAATTGTGTATCAGACATTTAATTATTATGATTTATTAGGAATTTAAAGTACATCTCAAAGAAGTATGATGACATCCCAAAGAGGAATCATTGCTAAATATTACACATATTTCCAGTATTATGTTTTATATAAATATATATTTTGATGTACACAACATGAATACATTAATTAACTGCATTAAAATGCAATAAAATTTAAACTAATTAAATTAAGACTTTTTAAAACTTTAACTCTTGTTTCTAGTTTCCGCTCTTAGTTAAGTTTCAATAGATGGAAGGACAAATTGTGCATTTCATTGCCTGATTCAGACAGTAGGAAGCTTGCAAATTAGGGCTGGTGGGGAGAACTGAAGATAAACTAGCATAACATATTCATGATGATGTGCGTCAAATTGTGCTATGATATTCACAGGGTTCCCACACATCTTTACCAATTAATTTCCAAAACTTTTCCAAAACTTTCCAGAATATTTAACCCGATTTCCAGGACTATATAACAATAATTCATCTCAATAAGGAGTCGCTTACTCCTATGCGCAATGCCCAAAGACAGGTAGTGTATGGCAGTGGTTCTCAACCTTTCCTGGCCTTGACCCACAAAATAATCATATTTGAACTGGGGACCCGGCACCCGGACGAGCACTAAGAGTAGAGGAATTTTGTATAACACGGTTTTATTGTGAAAATAGCCGATCTACATGCTCACAACGCCTCACAACGTGAGGCGTTGTGAGCATGTAGATCGGCTATTTTCACAATTTCTGCCTCTAATATTTGACAATTTTGGCCAATGTTTAATTTGTCATTTCAGAGGTATTAACAAAATCAATAACCAAAGGCAATACATAGCTATTTTTCCAGGACCTTCCAGGACCCTTGATCAATTCCAAAACTTTTCCAGTACTGGAAAAATATTTTTCTAATTTCAAAATATTTCCAGGAATTTCATGACCGTGGGAACCCTGTATTCAGGAGGGAGCTTGTCTATCTTCCTTCAGCTTTACGATATATTTTCCAAAAAAGAAGCACAGCCAAACATAAAATCAAGATTGGGTCAAAACCTGGGCTTTACTATGTGCGGAATGTGCGGAATTGTGGTTGAGGTGCTCAGAGGTGCTTGTCTAAAATGTGAATTCAAGGATGTGAAATGTTTATGTACAATGTTCTGCTGTGGTCCCAGTACACAGTGTACTGAAGTAGCAGATCACATTATGGTTATGACTAAATAATAATAATAATAATAATGAAATAAATACCCAAATGTTTATTTTGTTTCCAGTCATAAAGAGACTTTAAAGACGTTCTAAAGAAAAGTTAATTGTAACATGTTGTAATTACTACAGTATGTCGTGACTCCCTCTCAGTCTCTATTGATTGTTTTGTCAGGGTGATTGTTATTTATATGTATGGTGCTTTAACCAGCCGGTCTCCAGAGAAAACATTGGTATGTTTCTGCAAACCAGAACACATTATAACTAAGAATGATATGATATAGTGATATAGTACTTTATTGTCAGTTCACACTGAAATGTGTCTTGCGACACAGCAGCCATGTATGCGAAACATAAATACAAACATTTGACACAAAGGAACAAAAAACAGGATTACATACATAAGGATAATACAGACAAGAGCAATGTCCACTGCCTAGCCTACCTCTGGCCAAACTCCTGATTAAGCCTTAAAGTCGACTGATGGACAAAGGACCTTTTTAGTCTGACCTTATTGTATGCTGAAACACCTTCTCGAGAATATTGATATTGTACTTTTACTTTGGTAATGTAAGTATATTTTGATGCTATAATACCTTTGTACTTTTACTCAAGTAAAATTTGCAATACAGGCCTTATACTTTTTACAAAGTATTATAAATTGTTGCTAAAAAAAAGAAATCTGTATACTATATCCACCACTGCTCGAGGCCGCCTCTCGGGGTCTCACGCCCGCTGCTGACAGTGTGCATGCCTTTAAACGTTGAGATGCAAGAAACGCACAATGTTTCTTCTCTAGGTTGGCTTTAACTGTGCACTCTCCCTTATAGCCCTCAGGACATGGAGAGCCATTTTCGATCCTAACCATTTTAGCTGTTCCAAATAATGAAAGGATGGTTTGCTGCCTTTTCAGGGTTACTATAGTTAAAGGGGAAGACCACCCATTTTCAATATTGAACTATGTCATTAACTGGATAACTGCCAGGCGCCACAAGGTGCCGCTAGAGTGCCAGCCATTCCTCCATAAGGCTTCATAGTAACATCCGGTTAACCACGAAGAAGTGGCTTGTGTTTTTTCTGCAAACAGTGTTATGAACGTGAAGTGGAGGCCGAGAGCTAACAGTTAGCTATCGGCTATTTATTTTTTTAGAAGACCGATCTGAAGCTATTCAGCCGCGAAAAAAACTTTTCCACTGCACTAGGAACACAGTTCAGAGAAAATGAGTTCTAAAGATGTGACTTTGTATTGGATTGGGCGGCGCGTTTCGGCGACGTTACCCGATTACGGGCCGGTGGAAAGAGAGCTTGGTATAGGCGGCTTGGATCCAGGGCTAGACCGGGGCTTCGTTGAGGCCTCTGATTATTTAATTCATTTTATTAAAGGAACCGAAACTTTTCGGTTTTTGTAAACCTTAATACGTCTTGCAAAAATAGAGTTTTTTTGGGGGGCTCTAAACTTTATTCTAAACCATTTTCAATGGAATAAATCGTCGCAACATGTAGCATGGCTCGTTGGAAAGCGATGGACGAGCCAGGACCACCCACGTCGCTACTAGCAGCTCAGGGTAAGTAAAATAGCAAAAAAAATAGTATTGGAATGAAAAAAAGAAACGAAAATATTCGGTTTTAGCACTAAAAGAGTTAATATACCTTAGAGGAGTTGTGTGGAAATCGAAAAAAAGTTCCCACCCTTCTGTGTTGCCTAGAACTGGAAGATTGATTTTGGGGTTTGTATTGTAAAGTACAACTTGATGACATCACACCGTTGTACTTTACAATACAAACCCCAAAACCAATCTTCCAGTTCTAGGCAACACAGAAGGGTGGGAACTTTTTTTCTATTTCCACACAACTTATTACACAAGTTATTAATTACATAGTTCAATATTGAAAATGTAATGTTTAATGTTAGATATACAGAGAAAATAATTTCATTGATTTCTTCTTGAGGTTAGCTATCTGACATTTTGGTCTTAAACCAGATGCAAATTGTGAGACCATGGATATTACACAGGCGATTTGCAAGCTAGAGTTGTAGCTACTATAAGGGGAATCTCGAATCCCTGTCTTACATAGATATTTGCGGGTAGCATTGTTTCCTATATTTAAGTAACAGCTCCCTTTTAATGACTCAAACCCTATATTGTTGACCGGAGTCCCTCAGGGCTTTTAACTAGTGTATTTTCTGTTTTACCTCTACATTAAATATCTTGGCTGGAAATAGACGATCTGCTTGTACTGTATGAATCTGCTATTTTCCGCAAAGGTCTTCCCAGAATATGGACACTGGGTTTTAAGTGGTTAAAGGTCTGTGTCTGCTTGGTGCAATAATATCACACCATCATGTTTAGTTTAACAGGTTTACTGTATATCCCATACAGCCTGCAGGGACCCTATGCTGTATAAGCATTTAATAGCTTAGTTGTGGTTCAGTGTGAGCTCCAGGCAACTCATGCCAGTAGCCGTGCTCGACAGGAGAGCACACAGGTGGTATCCGTTGTTTGTGGTGAGTCTTTGTTGTTTAATACGTGAACACATCTAGAACCATACTGATCAGGCATCTACTGGAAAGTAACCAAAGCTAACGTGTCTATTGTAGCAATTGTAGCAATCTTACAATAAATGCGAGAAGTCTCTGCGTGCATGTGTGTGTGTGTTTATGTAATCTGCATATCCCGAGAACCGTTCGTCCCACCGGCTTCAGATTCGGCATGCGCGTTCCCCGCCGCAGCGCGGAGTGCAGTGCCGGGCCTCGACCTGACCCGATGCGCGTTTTTTCCGAACCGCCGCGAAACGTTCGGAATCTCCGTTTGCGGAACTGATTGTTGACATCAGGCTGTTCCGGAGAAAATCGGCGCAAGCGATGACTCATTGTGACATCACTTCATAAAAGGCTCTGACATCACGTACGCCACATGAGTCAACAAAAAATGCCATGGTTACGTATTGAATGTCATCAGTATGACGTGTTCTGATGTAGGTATGTATGTAATCCGCGTATCTCGAGAATACGAGATACGTCCCACCGGCTTCAAATTTGGCATGCGCATTCCCTGCCGCAGCAGGTAGTGCAGTGCCCGGCCTCGAACCCGACCCGATACGCGATTTTCCGGAACTGGCGCGAAAGGTTCAGATTCTCCGTATGCGGACCTGATGTCTGACATCAGGGCATTCTGGAACCGGCACTGTGTCTGCAGAGATTTCCATATATGGACATGAAATGGACGCAGACAGACAGATACAGAGATCTCCATATATGGGCATAAATGGACACAGGCAAACAGATGTTCAAAGCGGGTCCAGATATCTCCATATATGGGCATAAATGGACACAGGCAAACAGATGGTCAAAACGGGTCCTATGACAACGGGTATAATGGAGTTTGCATTAAAGGGCGGGGCATCCATTCCCTATTTACATCGTTCCCGAGTTGGCCAGGTTGCCGACTAGACGCTCGGCCGCCCGAGCTTCTGGTATCAATTAAAAACATTAAAAAGAAATCCAACATGAGTTTGGTAGTAACAATGTAATTACATCCCATAGCAAGCAGGGCCCAAGCATATAGGCCTTTATCGCCATTACTAGATGTTTGATTTAATTTCAATGTGAAGTATTCTGATCCTCCAGCATTGCGCTTCATTTATGCCATCAGATTATTTCTTTGTCATATTCTCTCTCTCTCTCACTCTCTCTCACTCTCTCTCTCTCTCTCTCACTCTCTCTCACTCTCTCTCTCTCTCTCGCTCTCTCTCTCTCTCTCTCTCTCTCGCTCTCTCTCTCTCTCTCTCTCTCTCGCTCTCTCTCTCTCGCTCTCTCTCTCTCGCTCTCTCTCTCTCTCTCTGCTCTGCAATTGGGCACTCTATTTGCTGGTCCAACCAGCCTACTAATATTGCAAATTGATCGCTGAGCCAGCCAGCCAAAAAAGGATGCGGTGTCGAGTACATACTATAGATACTTTGTGCTGAGGCAATAGAGCTATACAGAGCTGAGGGAATATAGAGCATGTGCATGCATATGAACATGTATGCATGCATATGTTGATGTACATGTCTATATACTGTAGGTGTACACACACACACACACACACACACACACACACACACACACACACACACACACACACACACACACACACACACACACACACACACCACAATAATTAGCTTGTCATGATTTGTATCAATATCAAAGAGCATTTTACCGACTACTGGTAGTCATCAAGTCTAAGGCCCAAAAACTTTTACAGCCGTGGAGAATGTTTGTTGTAAATGCTCAACATGCTGTAATAAAATGCGCCAAGCAGTGTTTGATGGCAGGGTTTAAAACAGTCTTGTTCTAATGAGATCTCCCACCAACAAACAGATGTGTTGAACCAGCATTCTGTGAAGTTAACATCTGCAGATAATTGGATAGTGCTGCTATTGTGGAAAACATGTTGCGGGTCCCCTCTTCTCAGCAAGAAGTCATTATCAATGTTTATGTTAATGGTGTTGCTCATACTAAGGTTTTTCTGGATGTGAGCCCTGTTATTCGGATTGAAGCCATTATTTGGGGAGATGTTGCTACTTTTTCAGTGTGCAAATGAGCACATTCTCACTTGGATTTTCAGGAGTCCTGGGTGTCTGAACAATCTGTTTAACAGCGCTACTGCGACTTCCCAAACTTATTGCTTGGTTGTCAGGAACTGAGATTTGGCTTCACTCAGTCAGTGATTTGGCACATGTCACCCGCTTACACTCTCGACACTCTCCCTGTTCGACTGCTGCTGGCTTCATCTTCTAAGAAATAAATATATTTATATTCTGACTATCGGAAATAACTTGTGACAACATGACACATGTTGGCATGCAATTTCAGGCCTGCATATGATTTATGCCAGTCTGAGAAGGGAACCATTTTCCACATTATTTCAGAATGTGGGCTTATGTATTTGGGAAATGAATCAGACCTAGATTAATGTATATCATTTGGACTGTAAAGTTTCCTAAGTGTAGCACTGCTTTATCACTGGTACTCTGGATGGGATAATTTCTTCCTTTAAAGGAGGAGTTCACCGCAAAAAAAGTCTTATCTTTTCTATCAATTACCCGGGAAGGCTTGAATTCATGGAGATGTTTTTGTTTTTGTTGCATTACTAAGCCAATAATTTGAAGACCGGTGGAGTCTCTGGTAGGAGACTCAATCTCCTACTGAGCAGCCACCCGGTCATCAAATGATTGGCTTAGGAATGCAACAAGACATTATTTTTTCCATGAATTCAAGGCTTCATATGGGTTGTGCAATTGATAGAGTAGTTGGTCAACTACTCCTTTAATGTTGGATATCCTTAGATGCCCTGTTTCTCCTTAGTATTCTCCTGACCACCACTGAATAGTTGGAAGCATTTTGAGAGGGAAGGACTCTCTCTCTCTCTCTCTCTCTCTCTCTCTCTCTCTCTCTCTCTCTCTCTCTCTCTCTCTCTCTCTCTCTCTCACTCTCTCATAATCAGTGAATGGTTCTAATGCAGGGAGGAGTAGACTTACATAAGGGAGTTCAGATTTGGCTTAACATGGATTGCAGAATACGTGAGAATCCTAGCTGTACAGTATATCAAAGCGGTGTGAATGATTAACTACACAATTAATTTCTGTGCATTTTTTATAGAATTGGTATGACTATATCGTAAACACTTTTCAGGGAATGAAAATAATGTTCCAAATGTAGTCACAAGTTCTTGTTAATACTTTGGTTAAATATTTATAAAACCCCACAGACTTAAATATGGGGTGCCATGATTTTTTCCCCCTAAAACATGATGATCCGGTATTATTGCGACCGTAGGTCGCAGTTTACTATCAGAACCGTCACAGCTTGTCCGTATCTGTCCGTATGGGTAACGCCTGAAACTGTGGTTCCCCTGATGTGTCAGGGGAACCACTGACACATCAGTGGTTCCCCCTTTAGGGCGAGGTCAATTTTTGCCCTTAGGCGTCTTACCGGTGATTATACTAGGAGGAAGACATTTTCCAAAAAAGTGTACAGAAAGTGTTAAAATTATGTTTGTATATGGCCACACCCACCTGCTCATTAAGTATGCCTGGTTGTCAGGTGGGTGGTGATGACCCAGCTGAAGTTAGCCACACCCACAGTGTTGGGTGTATGGTAAAAGGGGAGGGGTTGATTATATGATGTCATTAAATCAGTGTTTTTCGACTCAGAGGCTTTCAGCTTTCAAGAAGTAACCAAAAATACACAGGGAAGACATGTTTGCATATTATAACCACACCTGGGGGTCTGTTAGAGTAATGTTAATTTATAGACACATACAAAACAGAAAACGTACAAAACTATGGCACCATCTCTTTAACCACTTTCAACCTGGTGTCCTTATGTTGGCTATATCAATAGGTTTTCCAACATTTTCAAGATTCAAAATGTTGAAAAATGTTGAAAATCTCTCAAACATAGCGAAAATAGCCAATCAAGCGCATAAGGCGTTGTAATGTGACACATTTTGCTCGACACTGCCATATGACAAAATATAAAATAGGGCATTCATTTGTGAAAAAGTCGAACCTCTGTTCGAAGTGGAGCTGTGTGTGTGTGTGTGTGTGTGTGTGTGTGTGTGTGTGTGTGTGTGTGTGTGTGTGTGTGTGTGTGTGTGTGTGTGTGTGTGGGTGTCTGGCCTGGCCTGAACAACAGCGCCCTCGTGTGGTCACAAAAGGTCCTGTAGGCTACAGACAGACAGACAGACAGACACACAGACACGGCCACACACACGGCCACATATAGGGAGCTTGTGTTCCACACAGCTCCAAAAACATAAGAACATAAAAGGATGATCTGGAGATTTCTACCCAAACGCAACAACATTAAAGCTCTATGATTAAATACACTATTACATAACACTATTTCTGTGCATCTTTGTATAAGTCATAGACCCGATGCTGTGCTCACACTCAAGCTGTAGAGGTTAGACATGGATGATCCTTTTAGGAGACACAGAAACTGGGCTTTGCTACCCCTGTAGAGTAATTACTAGCAAGGATGCTCAAATGGTCCATTAATGATATCCAAAGGCAAAAGCACTTTAGTTGAAACACTGCTACTTAGAATATGCCTCTGTGGAGATTTCTAGCCCACTACCGATCAAAGTAGTTTTCACATCTAATGAACAGATAATTTATCACCATATTGAACATTTAAGAGGAAAGAAGTGTGTTGTCCAAAGCAATGGCATTGAACAGAAAGATAGTGTTTAACTGCCTGCTAAGTTAAATTATTTAGTTCTGGATATAACAAATTAATGTTGTACAGTACCTACTGTATGTACTGTAGCTATGCCACAGGTTTCCTTGTCAAGGTTTTAGTATTTGTTTCATAGTCTGTGCCAAAGAAATGTAAATAAAAAGCGATTTCTATGCACCAAGATAAATAAATAAAAAATTAGGTTGGTTTAGTAAATTGGCCTTTAATTGCTTAATAACACATTCATACGACTGTCTAAAGAAGATCTTCCCACAGTGACAGCTATGACAGATTATGAATAATGATCCAAGCCTCATGCCAGGCTTTTATGATTTCATAGCTTAACCAGTACAAGGCCAGAGAAGCAAGTGCATTCAACATATGTCTAAAGAAAACAGTGTCATGACTCATCATGACACAGTTTATTTTATTGCTAACCCCGAAGCAGCTTTTACACTTACAGACTGTAGTAAAAGCCAGAAGCGAATCTTCATATAAATCAATATCCAGCTTCACTGTCCAAACGACACTGGTGGAACATGAGCAATATATAAAAGCCCACAGGCTGGAATGAGTATTATTTTACTTGATGTGGTGCTCATGTGTTTTGTATGTGCTATTAAATATTGTATCTCAGTATTAAGGTGTTAGGTGTTTTTATTTTTTATAGATCTTGGTCACACGTCTCTGTGGGTTTTACGAATATTTAACCACTTAAGTCTTATCATATACTTTAGGACAGGATAGACCTATATTGTTCCCACGAGGGAAATTCAGCCGCCGTGACAATTACAGCAGTCATAAAAACACAAAACAGATCATAAAAACACAGCAGATAAGAAAAATAGCCAGCCAGATAAAAAAAGATAAAAACATAAGGAGAGGCAAAAAAGGCCAAGAGCATTAAAAAAAAAAAAAAAAGACCAGCGAAAAAAGTCATAGTGTGGGCAAGAGTCACATTGGCCCATGGACCAATCTCTATAAGTGAGATAAATGTAAACGATTTCAAGGTCAATAGTTGATGACACAGTAATATCTAGAAAATAAGAGATTACCTATTTGGGCTTTATTCTTGACAAATTCCGGTCTGGTGATAGCATGACAACAAAGGTGATCAAAAAGGTTAATCAAAGAACAAGATATTTGGGCAGATCAATTTAAACTTTTGTCAACAAAAGTGCCCTCGGGACTCTTGCTGTGGTCCACATTCAGCCCCTCTTTGACTATGCTATCACCTCCTGGTACTCCAACATCAAAATGTCACTAAAGACTAAGCTCCAAACCTCACAAACAAACTGATTCAACTACTTCGACCTGGGGCCCATGACCCACCTTTTTCCCAGAACTTTTGCTAGCCTAAGATGTCTCAGGGTAAAAGACAGGGTTAAACAACTAAAAATGGGATTGGCTTTCAAAATAGTCAATGCGACTCTGCCCTCAATCCTTTCAATCTGATTTACGAGTTCCAATCTGGATTCAGAAAATCCCATTCAAATGACAAATGCCTTCTCTATTTGAAAGACCAAATCAAACGCGAAGCGGATTTGGGCAAATATAGCGTCATGGTCATGATGGACCTCCAGAGGGCATTTGACACCGTAAATCACTGACAGGAAATGGGGAGAGAGATGGGGAATGACATGTGGCAAAGGTCGTCCGGATCGGGAATCGAAACCGGCGACGCCAGCAGGCATCATAGCCTAGTATATGGTACGCGCCTTGACCACCAGGCCAGCGGGTGCCCCGAAATCTCCTACTTAGGATGTATCCTTTAAGCTAATCTTTCAAGCAAAAAGATGACTTCAAAGGTAATAAATAAAATCAACCAACAAACTCGTTTCCTACAGAGGATCGCCCCGATGGTCAACTTCAACACACTGAAGACCATAGCTGGTGCAATAATCCAGCCCCTCTTTGACTACGGAGTCCAAGTATGGTATCGTGACGGTATGAGATACTTCAATGGTTTCCTATGGAAATAAGCTTAGTCTTTTCTAGGATCTCCTTTTAGTTGACCTTGTACCAGTGAACTGTACCGTCATGAAACTGTACCTTTTTCTATGCAAACTTCTAATAAAGTCTTCAATCAATCTTCAATCAATCAATCAATACCTGCATATCTGACTAAACACCTCCAAAACATTAGCGACACCCACAGCCACAATATTAGAGGGAGCACAGCACAAACAATGATCTTGTAACACCCACCCAAAATACAAATACAGTATGGGTAAATGCTCCTTCTACAGGACTGCCACCCAGTGTTGACCACTTCCCTTAAAACATGTAGTTCACTGGCTTCCTTCAAAACTGCCCTGAAAATAAAAGAAATGGGAAAAAAACTTTCAGGAGGCCAAAGATGGAGGTAGTTATCACTTCTCCCTTACCCCCCGGCTCCACCGGGCGCGTCGAGCGTCGCGTCAACGTCAACGCAGGGAACGCTCCCGTTTTAATCAATGAAGGGTACTCCACTGCCGACGTCAACATCCGCGTCGGACGCTCAAATTCGCCCCGGTTCATTTTTTGACGGCGTCCGACGCCGGCACGACGCCGTCATGTTGGTGGAGCCCTAGCCTTAGACAGGCGAGAAGTGATCACCCCCCCTTACTTTACCCCCAACCCCAGCCCCACCCTTTTCCCCACTACTCTGTATATATAGGACCCTATTTTAGTCTGTGCCTAAAGCTGGTTGCACACTGCACGGCGTGTTTTCGTTGCGTTTTGGAAATCCGAAAGCTGTAGGCCAGTGAGAGAGAGAGGAAAGAGAGAGAGAGCAAGGGAAAATTGGAAAAAATCAACCCTGGTCCGAAAATAAATACGAAACGGGTGGCAGTGTGCAAACGTGATTGACATACAGTAACGTGAGGTTGATTTTTTTACTTACGCTCTCCGAAATTCACTCCGATATTCGGCCCGAAAAACGCAGCAGTGTGCAAAGACCTTTAGCCCTTATGCCTAAACTGTTTTGTCTTTTTTTACTATTTTGGAAAACATTCTAAAATACTTCAAATAACCGATCTACAAACTCACAACGTGTCAATGTAGATTGGCTAGAAGATGAAAATAGGTCCCATAGTGTTTTATACATGATGATGATATTGAAAGTTTTTGATGCTACTTTATATGTTGATGAATTGATAATTGAATAGCAAGGACCTCCAATGGACATTTTTGGTGTGTTCCTTTTAGGCAGGGTGTACAACTTTTTTCCCCCTTTTACCTTTGACTGTACTTGTGCGGTTCCACGTTTTTTTATCTAATCAGTAAAAAAAAAAACACCATCTTACTTGTTCTCACCGCTGCCACCACCTCCACACCATCCCGTTTAGCACCAATGACAGAGCCTGCCTTCTTCGTGAGCTTGTTCAGTCTGTAATACTGTCTGTCATGTTGACGTAACTTTAGTTCTTTTTCTAAAATAAAGAACATAGCCTATCTACGAGCTCACACCATGTCAGCTGAGCTCACAACGCATCAGCTCACAATGCGTCGCATCACAACCTGTTTGAATATTTTCTCCTGACATGCCCACAATAGGGATGCCAAGTTGAATGTAGTTAACCCATGAACACCATTAAATGGTAGATAGACTGCATTTATATAGCGCCTTTCTAGTCTTTCCGACCCTTACCTCTTTACAATGCACTTCACATTCCCCTACTACTTACTCACACATGTACGGCAGAGTGAAGAATACCATTCAAGGCACCGGCCTGCTCATCAGGAGCAGTTAGGGGTCTTACTCAAGGTCACTTTAACACACAGTCAGGAGGAGGCAGGGATTGAACGTGGAACCTTTGGATTCCAAGACAGCCACTTTAGCCCCTTAAAGAGCTTGTGACTAAGAATTGCACAACTCCATTAGATCCATTGGAACAGGTTTTTCCTTTTTTCTTTTCGCGGGAATCAACGTTTTTTTATACGGGTTCCACCTTACAGTGACAAGATTTTTCGTCTTGTTCAGGAAGTGTGATGTGTGTTGATACTGTTCAGACATGGCAGGCACAATATAAAGTCACTGCTAATCAAAACCTCCTACGGTATGTTCATGTCTGACTAGAGCCGTGCAACGCTTAATCAAACTAATTGATTTAAAGGAAAAATATGCAAGCTTGTGTGTACACAAAAACATTCCCCCTCCCCTCTATGACATGCATCAAACAGGTAGTTGTCTTTGATGCTTTCATTGATTAAAGAGATCACTAACGAGGACTTGACACTTTTATGGCCCAATCAATTACCTTAGTGCACAACCCCTTTGAAGTTCAAAGGGAGCAATTAAGAGCTCTGGCTGAGCTCCCCCTGACATTTAATGTCAACATAAAGAGTGGAACAGAACAGAAATACAGCCAGGGGATGTGTCTTTCTGCAAGGAAACACCCCAACACAATAATATAGTTACTGATGAAGGGAAATGACTGCTAAAATGTATATACATATACATTTAAAGTTACTCTATTATTAAAAACAATACAAACTAAAACAAGTTCACAGTGCATGGCGATGCAATGCATTCTGAGACTGTAGATTGGCTATTTTCGCACAAAACTGTTGTACGGCAAAGTATATGACAAGGCACAACTCGTTAATCAGACTAATCAAACCCATTCACGACTTTTCATCTTGATTCGTTTATGTACAGAAACACGATTCTCGATGATTCGATTAATAGAAAAAGTAATCGGTAGAACAATGGCTAAGAAGATAACCGCTAGTTACAGCCCTACTCTGTCTGAACACATTAGCGACCCACAGTAACTCATCTAACAGATAACGACCAGCAGACGTGTCTAGGATCCAGTGATTTAGTGAAGGCCAGAGAGGACCAGCATGGAATACCAGAGAGACAGAAGGTCAAAGTGTAGTCTGGAGAAAGACCAGACATTCTCCTGGTGACCTGAATTCCTCACAATGTCTGATTCATGTAAACGTGATGGCATTCCAATAGCATTTGCCGTTGGGGGGATTTCCTGAAGCCTTATATCAGTATTGTCTACTTTTATAAATGGTTAATACCTCCTATCGCTGTGTTATCGCCTTGTGCCCGCTGGTTGTGAGACCATGCAGAAAGGTGATTATGGAAGGAGACAAATTCTGTTAAAAAAAGAAAAGGTTCTGGGTGCTGCTTTGAAATTGATATTGTGGCATACCACTGTGTTTTTATCAACAGCACTTGAATTAATCATCTTTCCACCTGCAATGATACCAATGAAGCTCTCCCTGTTTTCCAAATGCAATGTTTATTCATCAGGACATAACTGATATTGATTGAGGCGGTTGAAGAGGGTTTTTTAGAACAGTGGAGTGCTATGACACCTAATTATCTCCCTTTGTCTCATGCTGATAAGCAATGGGGAAAAAAATGGTAATCCACGTTATTAGACACACACACACACACACACACACACACACACACACACACACACACACACACACACACACACACACACACACACACACAAACACAAAATACACAGAAGACCATGGATTAGTCTTCAGATGCTTTCATTAGGGCCCTGAGCAAGTCATTTATTTGGCTAGAAAAGTTTTGCAAGGATTTCCCTTTACTCCCATAACAAATGAGTGGGCAGTGTGTATGTAGCCGCATACTAGCTGGCATTATACTGATTGCAGATGGAGAGCCTAAGCCTTTGTGAACAAACAGGGCCTGGTAATTGCCTTCATTGGAATATCGGAGGAAATGTGTTGTTATCGCTGAAACCTCTTAAGCTATTGTCTCAAGGAAGAACCTAATGGCCAAATGGATCTGGTAGCTCTAATCCGCTGTTTGTATACAGTGTTTATAATTTGTCAAAATAAAGCTATAATAACAATTGCTTCTGTTTCATCACTGGGATGATGCTGTTCATTATTTTTGCTGCAATCCGAAGACTGCATTCATGTGATGAGGCAAAACTAAGCTTTTGCCCAGAAAGACAATTAACCGAATACACTCATGAGCACTATGCAGAATTTCTATTTTCATTCACTTTCCATCTCAGCGTGTCATTTTTTTTCACAAGAAACGATGTCTGTCCATGTTTGGCCCCAGCTTTGGCTCCAAAGTGGGCTGAACAATTATTTATCTCTGCCAACCTGGGGAGACAACGGACTGACCTGACCTCATGCTTCCTTCTATGCATGAGGAGTCCAAGTTGCTTCTTTTCACCTGACGGGGGAGTTTCCCCGGTTGGAAGAAGCATGTGGAAGGAACACGTTATTCTAACCAGTTCCTTCCCCTCCATCAGGTGCCCGGCTGGCCAGGTGGAGGCATTATAGAGACCAGGATTGCTGCATGTTTTTTGTGAGGGCACCTACCCTAGGGGACACAGGGAGAACATGCAAACTCCACACAGAAAGGCCCTTTTGCCAACCCCCCTAGGGTATGGGCACTGATGACGCGGAGGAGAGGCCAGCGCCCACAGTGTCCCCCGGCGGGAATTGAACCCAGGACCTTCTAGCTCTGAGGCAACAGCAATACCGACTTCAACACCGTGCCCCTGGGCTGAACTTCTAAAACAGTTTTGATATTCTAGAACACTGGTTCCAAAACACTGGGTCAGGACCCATTTGTGGGTCGCTGACACATTTTTATAGGTCCCTTAATTTTTGTTTCCACATTTCTAAATTATTATTATTTATTATTATTAAAACATTTTCAAAAAACATTACTGAAAAAGCTACGGTTTTCTTGAAAAAAGCAACAACAGAAAAAGCAACGATTTTTCTAAAATAATTGTATTAATAAATAAAAGAAAAATCGAAGAAATTCTATAAATTAGAAAACAAATGTATAAGAAGTAGTGAAAATAGCTCTGATAGATCTGCTGTTTTCACTAGTTTTGGGTCCTGGGCAAACGTCTAATCTCTTTTGGGTCACGGGCTAAAAGGTTTGGGAACCACTTGTTTAGAATATATTCCTATTTGTTGGAACAAAGGGCCTATACTGTTTGTTTCCAATGTTGTTGTAGTTCGTTATCCACATTTCCAGTTGGTTCATCAAGCAGTTTCCAGTCATCTACAGTACTTGCTGTGGGCGGCCTCATCACTGAACTGAGTGAATGATCATTGTGCGTGTTGCAGAACGGTGGAGCAGCTCATCAACAGCACTGTGAACAGAATAGTGTGACCCACTCACGCAGCGGCAGAGATCTGACCCCTGACCCCCTGTCTGGAGGGTACTTCAGGCCCCTCTTGCACCTGTCAACTCCCTTCCCATGTGTCTGCCCGGGTCTAGTGATTGATTCACAATGGCTTCTTTACAAGGAGATCAGGGGGGTTGAGAAGCGCAGCGGAATAAACATCATCGGCATGATGGTTTCGGGAATCCGAGCCGGCAGAGGGCAAAGTCTGTCACATGCAGAGGAGCCTTTGCGTAGATGGATAGCAGCTACTGTATGACACATACTGTATGTCATTACTGCATCGTCATTAGAAACTCCGAATAGCAGCTGGTAGCCGACACACGTGTTTGCAATGCCCCTGCTTTGATTTCAGATAAAGGCCAGTGTTGCATGTCATTCCTCCTTAAACCACTTAAATCCTAGATACGTCATTGACCGGCGTCCCCCAGGGTCTACACTAAACCCTCTACTTTTCCCTGTCTACATCAACAAGCATAATCGCTACTGATAAATAAGAAATTCAGACTAAATACAAATAAAATAAATAGAAAACCTTTACTAAAATATAAAATAATATGGAATCCGGAGGTGATGAGGTAGAAATCCTTGCAGCTTTATTCAGCTTTATACAATCAACGTCAAGACAGACAGATATGACACCTCAAATGGAACAGCTGGCCACAGCTGCTAGGCCTACAGTCTGCTTAATGTTCAAAATATAATATAGTTTTACAGTTCATATTAATATAAATCAAAATACATACATTTGTTTAAACAGAAACCTATTTATCAGCTACGTGTTCTGAACTTGTAGATCTACTATTTTCACCCAATGTTGACTCCAAAATAGGGACACTATTATAGGGTTCATGTGATAAAAAAAATAATACAAATAATACTAATATACAGTATATATTCTATATAGAGACTCATAGGAATAGACTACGTGACAACCAGGAATAGTCTGGTGACCACCAGAGAGATGGGTGACAGCCGGAATGTAGACGGCACCCGGGAGCAGGTTGGGTTAGCGCCCCAGCCCTGTGTCTTCCGTGAGGAAGAAGCCCAACAAACCCACGGTTAGGCCTTTAGGAGCCTGCAGCACCGCCGTTGGGCGAGGTGGAGCCTGCAGTACCATTGCGGCTCAAGAATCCACCACTCCTGAGTGAAAAGTCTGGGGCTGAAGTCTGGTGCAACGCACAGGTCCTGGACCTGGTGAGAGCAGGAGTGGACTTGATGAGACGTAGGAGGGGCCCGGACAGGAGTAAATCCACAGAGCCTAGTCCTTCCAAGCGCCAGACTTTCTTTCCTTGTCTTGGCAGAGTAGTTCTGGAGTGGTGGAGTGAATGGTCCTGTCTTTCCCTAATGGGACTGATCGTGGGTAGCTACTGGTACATAAGTCGGGACTTGATCAACCCCCCCAGGTGAGGGGTATGATGTTGCGAGAACCGAAACCCTGATGAGCTTGGGCTACATCACTGAGGATACGTCCCAGGTGCATCCATGCGATGTTTTTTCGTTATATTGTATTGTTAATAATTACCTAGTAGTACCATAGCAGACTACCATTGTGTTATTACAGACCCCCAGACCTGTGTCCCCCAGACCTTTTTTATACCATTATGTCAATAGTGGCACACACCCAATAAAAACATCTAATTAATTGTACGTTTCTTTGTTATCGATATCAACACTCTTTAGAGAAAGATAAAAAGAATATCCCCCAATAATGACTTTAGGTTAGTCAGAAATAGCATCGTAATTTTATGTAAATCTCATGACCATAATTAATTTTGTAATTACTGCGCTCAAGCACCCTCTGCTCGCAAAATTAGAGACATTCCTCTTCCCTTTGGTTAGAGGTTAAAGATGTTCAATATGGTTATGGATGAGGCTTTTGATTATTCAGAAAACATAATAATATTTCTGAAATATTTGAGGAAGGGCAACATATTTTTCTGCTTTACTTTGACTTGACTTTATTGGGATCTCATCCAGACATGAAACAAAATCACACCCGTGTGAACTGAGCGGTGGTTTACCCACCAACCCCCCCCCCCCCCCCCCCCCCAGGCTAGTCTCAACAGCACCCTCTTACCCACCAACCCCTCCCCCCTTCCCCCCTGTGTGTGTGTGTGTGTGTGTGTGTGTGTGTGTGTGTGTGCGTGTGTGTGTGTGTGCCTGGCCTGGCCTGGCCTGAAAACAGCGCCCCTCCCTTAACATGTGTGGTCATAAAAGGTACTACACCACAGGCTTGAGGCTACATACAGACCCACCCACCCACCCACATACAAACATACATACCTACTACACACACGGCCACGCTATGGAGACGGTGTGACCACCGCTCAAAAAACCATCAGAACAAACATAACACACTACAACTGTCACATTTTACATGACCTCTACTCTTTTACAAACAAAAAATAAAAATAATTAATGATTGAAAGATTTCTTGCTTTCATTTTATAAAAGTTGTTTGTATTGTCAAGTCAGGTTATCCTTATTTTTACAGTATAGCATACAAAAGAAGTGTCCGTCCATGTACAGTAGTGTTGCTAGTGTAATGAATCAAAATGAAGAACGATAATGTTCTAATTTCTGCCGCTGTTGGACCAATGCGTGCGAAACTGTGCACAGACTGCACAGTGCACAGACTGCACACACACTCCCAGTAGACCAAGGACCTCTGCCCCAAAGTTTTTGAGCGGTGGTCACACCGTCTCCATAGCGTGGCCGTGTGTGTAGGTATGTTTGTTTGTATGTATATGGGTGGGTGGGTCTGTATGTAGCCTCAAGCCTGTGGTGTAGTACCTTTTATGACCACACATGTTAAGGGAGGGGCGCTGTTTTCAGGCCAGGCCAGGCCAGGCACACACACACACACACACACACACACACACACACAGGGGGGAAGGGGGGAAGGGGGGAGGGGTTGGTGGGTAAGAGGGTGCTGTTGAGACTAGCCTGGGGGGGGGGGGGGGGGGGGGGGGGGGGGTGACAGAATTCATAGATCTAGAACACATCGAATTCATAGATATAGAACACAGAATATGTACAGTACAGTACAGTTAGGTACAGTAGAGTACAGTATACAGTGCAGTTAGGTACAGTATACAGTACAGTAAAGTACCACCGCTCAGTTCACACGGGTGTGATTTTTTAAATCTGCCCTGTGGTGGCTCTATAACAGGCCAATGCGTTACTCTTAAACCGGCCCATTTCTAGCCTGGCTTGGCCAAACTATATACTAATGCAGCTAACTAACTGCATGTTAAAACAAGGAGCATCCCCTCCTTGTTTTAACATGGGTGGATTGTCTAGCTGAGCTAGGCTAGCCCATTTCCACCTGACAAGATTGTCTGCCATTTTGCGTTTTATTCAAAACACACTTTGTGCTACTTTTGTACTGGCATCTTCAGTTGCACATTCTGCCCCCTCAGTTTAAGTTTTATGTACGAATTGTTTGAACATAAAGAAATAATGTTCTCCCTCGGTCATTTCATTCTGGAGAAGAGCTTGGGAGTGGCTTATTTTTCACAAAATCATGTGTCCGATTGCTGTGACACTTTGCTCACACAATGCCAGTAGGCCAAGGAAGTATCATCACACCAATCCTTTTGAATCGGCCTCAAGGTGGCGCTATAACAGCGCACTTCACGTTTTGGCATATCTCTTGAACAGTAGGTCTTACAATCAAAGGTTTTTTTTTCCATGGATTTCTTGGTTCATGACACAACTTGTCATTTGTGCCAGACTATTTCAGCAATTCCTTGTTTTCTTCAAAGCGTTTTGTTAATGCATCTACAAACATACAATGACCTACAGTACAGTCCAGTATCTGTGGAAGATAGATTTTCTCCCTACTTCTCTCTCGCTCTCTCTCTCACAGACACACGCATCACACGCATCACAGACACACTCCCACACACACGCACGCACACGCACACACACACACACACACTCACAGAGAACTGGTTATTTGTTCAAAAAGATATAATATAATATCTGATTGCTGTATTAACAGTTAAGAACGTTTTAGATCGTCAGGAAGCTATGTGTTTTCACACCAACAAAGCTCTCTATAAAATAATGCAGCGACACATATCATCAATATACATCAATATAATTACACAGCTGATAGGTTCCAGAGCACTGCCAATAGAGCTGGTCTTGAATTTGAGACTTACAATTAGATTAGATTAATTTACATTAGATGAGATTAGATGAGATTAGATTAGATTACATTAGATTACATTAGATTAGGTTAGATTAGATTGAACTTTATTGTCACACGTACTGAGATATTGAAATGAAGTTTAGCATCTTACAGAAAACCACAGCGCTCTGAGTGGGTATATATTTTACGACCGTTGTGTATATCAAACACAACAGACATTTTGGGTCACAACCGAACGTCTGTAGCGTTTGATCTGCTACTGGGGCTTTTCAATAGATAAGAATACAGGCCAGGGCCCTATTTTGAAAAACATTTTAAAACATTTCAAATAGCCCATCTACACATCAACACATTGGCTGGTCGAAGTATTTTAAAATATTTTTCAAAATACCGGTAGTAAAAAAAAAAGGCAAAGAGGTTTAGGGATAAGGGGTAAGGCACAGATGAAAATAGAGTGTCCTAGACCTAAAAGGACCAAGTGAGTGCTGGTGATCTTTTTAAAGATCGGTGTTCTGCCAGAAGCGGCACCCGATAAATGTGAACTGTGAACTATTCAACTGACAAACGAGTGCTGGCATATTCTTCAACTTACACTATAATATCTTTAACATATGAATATGGGGATGAAAAGGAATTTGGTGGGTACAGTGAGTCTCAAAGTGGGGCCCAGGGAGCCCCAGGTGTCCTTGAGGGGGTTCCAGGTGGTCCCCCCCAGAAATATAAAAAGTTGTTGTCAAATAAATTATATAAGAAAGAGGCAAACGATTATTATAACTCACAACGTCTCACTGTGCGATGCTTTGTGAGCATGTAGACCTGCTATTTTCACAATATTACGAATCAAACTAAATGTAATGCCCCAACTCCTACATTCCTAGTGCTAGTCAGTGTAGGGGGTCCCCAGCCTGAGCTGTTGGAGCTGTGGACCAGTGGTTCTCAAAGTGGGGTCCAGGGACCCCAGGGGTCCTTGAGGGAGTTCCAGGGGGCCCTCGGGTAAATTGTTGAGAGTAATTTAGGAACGATATGGACCTTTACAGATCTGTGGTGGAGGTCCAGGAGTATAAGGGTTGATATAAATTCAACTGTCTTGGCAATCTTGTGGTGGTATTGGCAATGGTTCAATAGAATGTTGCTGTGGAATTCTTCATCAATCAGTAATTGATGAGGCAAGAGGAGTCAGAGAAAATATTTTAAAAGGTGATGGATTTCATTCAATAGACATGGGGAGAAGTACAATAACACAGTCGGTGGTATGGTAGTTCTGTCAACAAGCACAGGGATCAGACCATATTGTACAAGTTGCTACAGTACAAGGACAAGTTGCACCACGACAAGGCTATCAGGCAGGTCTAGATTCTTCCTCAATGTCCAGCATATTGTCTGCCCATACAGTTGTCTTATCAACTGATATTTTTCTTCATAATTCCAGATAATTATCTTTAAAAAGCAACTGATATTACTGTGTACATAAGGAATTGTGTACAACTAGAAGGTCGGCCGGCTACGCCGGCCTCCCCTCTAGGTCGTCGCGTTGCGTCTATAGGAGTAAATATTCGTCGAAAACAAATCCCTGAGGTACAGGGTGGCCACGATGTGATGTTTTTTTTGAGAAAAAAAAGTTTTTTGAGAAAAAAAATTTTTGAGAAAAAAAAAGTTTTTTGAGAAAAAAATTTTTTTGAGAAAAAAAAAATTTTTGAGAAAAAAAAATTGAGAAAAAAAAATTTTGAGAAAAAAAAAATTTAGAGAAAAAAAATTTTTTGAGGAAAAAAAAAAGTTTTTTGAGAAAAAAATTTTTTGAGAAAAAAAAAATTTGAGAAAAATTTTTTTGGGAGAAAAAAAATGTTTGAGAAAAAAAAATTGGAAAAAAAAATGTTTGAGAAAAAAAAATTGGAAAAAAAAAATAATAATAATAATAAATAAAACGTATTGGTGATGCGATGACGTGGTGTATGTTACTGCGATTGAGGTGAAAGAGAAAAGTGGAAAGTTGTGAGCTAACTATTAGCTATTTTTGTGTGTGTGTGTGTGTGTGTGTGTGTGTGTGTGTGTGTGTGTGTGTGTGTGTGTTCTGGGTACGCCCCCCTCGGTTGAAATTGGATCCGCCGGTCCCATAGCTGGGAATACGAGCCAATGGACGGCGGTCACCATGGCAACGGGGGGCCAATGATAGAGTTATGGGCGGTTTTATACACTCTACCGACATCTGCTCTACCGACATCTGCTCTAGCTATGAGTTGAAGTGGAGGCGAAATGGGCGTGGAAGTGGGATGCGGCTCTAAGAAAAATGTAATAGTAGATGTGGGGCTCTACCTAACCGTTATAGAAAACAGTGCCTAACCTTGACGACTAGAAAACAGTGCCACAAAAGAACAATCACAAACAAATATTTCTGTGATATTTGCTCATCTGATTTCTCATTCACAGCAGCAATTATGGCCAATTGGCCATTACAAAAAAGAGAAGCTGAAGATTGAGAAGTGTGATTATCCAATGCTGTCTTTAATTTAATGTAGACATCTTTGCAGCACCAGCAGTGCCCCGGTGAGCTTTGAGTGTGTACTAAATTCTGACCACTCGCACACTATATCATGTCACCCACGCCCACCGCCCACTGGCAAATCTGTCACAGACACCAATGGCAGCCTCCTCACGGCTATGGACCAACGGTTTCTGTGTGAGTGAGCATCTGTGTGTGCATGTAAATGTGTTTGTATACAGTATAATCATGTACTGCACCTTATATGTTGTGAATGTGCTGTTTGTGAAAGAGATGGAGAGAAACTATTACCGTACGTCTCAACAGGGAGCGTACCTACTGTGTGTTTCCGGTAACCTATGTTTCCAGGGGTCCTCACATACCGGGTGGTTCAAGAGTGAAGCCATGATTGCGCTTAAGTGCCACTGTAATTTTCTCCTTTGTCTACATTTGAACCATTAGAAACTCCCATTGGTAGCTCAAGGGGGCGGCACGAGCCGTTGCACACTTAGTTAAGATGAAGGGGATGAAGTCATTATCTACTGATGTCTCTTTTAGGCTCCACTGTCCTAGTGATGCGTGCAGAGCACACGCTATCTCCCCCACCCTCCCACTATCCCTCTCCCCCACTTCTCTATCTCTTCTTTATTTGACTTAATGCTGATAAATGAGCCTGTTCTCACCCGAAGCATTTCTCATTCTGAGTAGCCCTGTTGGATTTGCCGCCGTTGGGCTCCATATAGTCTCCTCTTTCGTCTTCTTTGTCCTTCTTTGTGAGTATATAGGCCCCAACGACAAAAAGATGCAGGTGTGTCGGAGGAGAGGGGAGCCTCTCCAAGGACCATTCACCCAACGCGTTCGCATCCCCGAAAGAACGGTTTAGTTCTAAAACTAATAAATACATTTTGTACTTTGTTTACAATAAGTGTAGGCTACATACAGTACACGTACGTATGTCAAAGTCAGTAGATGGATATAACCAACACTGTGAGGCAGAAATAGAACTGCTAGAAATGTTTTAACGAAGGGGAGGAAAACTCTTCAGGGCAATGCTGTAAATGTAAATTAGCAGTGCTGTTACTCTCCCAAAGGTCTTCCTTAACATCATCGTAATTACTATAATTATATACCGTATGAAAACAGTTTTGTGGAAACAACCGGAGCAATATCTCTCATGCTTCACTGTACAGTGCATGCTTCTGCATTTTTGTCAGACGTACCACACCAACTCCTTCAACTAAGTTTTGTCTCTTGTTCCCCTTGAGGGCTTTTTGTGTGGCTGTGCACTTTTTGAGCAGAAGCTGAGAGTGAGAGCTGCACAGATGGATGGAGGGTGTGTGCAAAAGAGAGAGAGAGAGGGGGAGAGAGAGAGAGAGACAGAGAGAGAAAGAAAGAGAGAAGCCATGTACACTGTAGGTCTATAACCAAGAAACCGGTTGAGCTTAAGTGATATTGCCGGCTGCTGTGTGGCACTGGGTTGCAGTATCTGGGTCAGACTTCCCCAGCGCAGGTTCAGCTTCCATGTGGGGTTCTACAGGGAGGGATGTACTCTTTCACATCAGCGTGGTGGGGGGGTGGTGGGGGGGAGTGAAGAGAAGGAAAAGGATTTCAGGATATCTTTTTCCTGCAGGTGTGGCACTGTGGATGGAACACTCTCCACTCAGGAGGCTGAGTGGCGATTAATCTACAGCACAGTGGGTCTAACCACTTTCAGCCTGCCATCCCTATTTTGGGCATGTCATTATAGGCAAAACAGTTATTTTTCTCTCTTTTTTTCTTTCTTCGAAAATAGCTAAGCTTCAAGCTAGTTTTGAATTGCTATTTTGGTGACACCATCTAAAATAGGGCATAACCACTTAAACACTATATATATACTTGACTGGGGCCCCCATGGCTCAAATCTGTTTCCCATCTCCATCCTATACTGGAGCATTTGGAGGCAATCCTAAACCAGAATGTTTAGCTACATATTCTCACAAACACCTCTCACAAACATAGCCACCACGTCGAACAAACGTGAAAATTTACAACTGTCCACATTTTAAACATGCCACTCTTTGAACCGCATTTATTTCAATTTAACAACATCTCGCCTCACGCAGAGCAGCCAGTCCTGACAGAGAGTATTCTGACCATTCTGGCCAGTGCTGAAACCTCAAAATGATCATCAGGGTATCAAGTTACAGAGGGAGGGAGGGGGAGGGAGGGGGGAGAGGAGCTGAGCAGAGTAGAGTAGAGTAACGAATTACAACAGAGGGGGGTGTGTGTGTGTGTGTGTGTGTGTGTGTGTGCGTGTGTGCGTGTGTGCGTGTGTGCGTGCGTGCGTGCGCGCGAGTGTGTGTGTGCGCAAGCGTTTTTTTTCCCCCCCAAAATTTTTTTTCAAAAAATTTTTTTTTCCAAAAAAATTTTTTTTTCAAAAAACTTTTTTTTTTTCTCAAAAAACTTTTTTTTTCTCAAAAAACCTTTTTTTCTCAAAAAAACTTTTTTTTTCTCAAAAAAAGAATTACCCATATTTGGCCATTACACACACCACACTGCCGCAACATGGCGGTGAAGGCCGCGCAGCGGCCTGAACTCTAGACTTTTGCGGCCCGAAGGGCCGCAAACTTCTAGTCTACTACAATCTGCTACTTTCATTTTCATCAGTGTTAGCCTATTATGCCCAAGATAGGGACGCGTGGGTTCAAGTGGTTAAGTGGCTCCCACCTGGCATGCACTCGCAACACTGTCGCGTTAAGAGTTTCACTTTAAATCTCACCACTCCTGTCTGTCTGTGTCTGCGTCCCGTGACACAAACCCGTAGTGAAAAGCGATGGTTAAAAGGTAGCAGCGCACACCGCGGCGCTGACCTGTTCTGCGGAGTCGCGCGTGTCAAGCGGAGCCTCTGGGGCGCGGGCTGCGTACTCCTCTTCATGAGCGTAGTCTAATCAACCTGGCAGGGCAGCCCAGGATGACAGGACGTGTTATCTGAGCGCATCACTTACTGTGGCTGGCCATCGCTCTTTCTACACTCTCTATGACACTGGTTCCCAAACAGTGGGTCGGATGGGGAACCATTTGTAGGTCGCGGACAGATTTTTATGGGTTCCTTTGTTTTTTGTTTCCTACATTTTGTTTTTTTAATTATTATTATTCAAAATATTTTCAATAAGCAATTTTTTTCATGAATTAATAACAAAATTCTATGTTTTTTCTGTCATTTCATAAAGAAATATTGTATTTATTTGTATTAAAATATTTATTTTTCCATCTACTTGCATTGTAATACATTGTTACAATTGGCCCCGGTCACTGTGTTACAAGTGCCCCCGATGGAGTAGCCATGATGAAATCCCATATCCTGGCTAGAAACACCTAGATTAGCAGAGGCTGCCAACATTAATGTGTGACCAATAACATAGAGATACAATCCATCTAAGTTTACATTAGCTGTCATCTAAACTGCAGCATACTGTATATACTGTACTGTACTGTAGGCTACATTCAAAAATGTACATTTACACCTCAAAATCAGTTTTTGTTTTTGAGATTAAATTATCATTCCACCCTTCCATAGCCAGAGAGAGGACCCTACTGAGCATGTGCAGAAGAAGTCTTGTGCCTCTAGCTTGTTTCTGATTAGAATTATTGTGTGTTACATTTGCTTTTGTCCCAAGTCTCCTCTAGTGAAAATAGCCAATCTACAAGATCACTACATGGCGCGAACCTAGAGATCTGGACTTGAGTTACAAATGTACTTTGGCAAGTTTTTCCATCCACACCAAAACTAAGGGTCATCAATACCAGTAAGACTCCCTAATCGGGAGATAAGCGACCGTAGGTGGCTTATCTCCACAAATAGGGCAAAAATTTGTTTTTCCAAAATCTTCCTGATCCATGTTGATGACATGAGTGTAGACATGCTGTGTAGTGATATTCGTGATTTTAGGGCAAAAACTGTAGGAGCAGTGTCCAAAAATGTGTTTTAAAAATCGGCCTGAAGGTGGCGCTAGAATAGGGCCATGTGAGAAATGAGGGGTGGGGTCTCCGCGTTGCCTTGGCGGATGAATAGGTACCGGCCCCGGCTCTCCCGGACGCTCCTAGCCCGAGTTACGGCATTTTACAAAACTAAGGGTCATCAATATGATATGTCCGTACACAGACAAATATGTCCGTGGCAAATAGAATTTTACTTTATTTTTTACACATCTTTATAATGTAAGTCCCAGTTATTAAATGTCAAGTCTCCAGGTTTTCTTATTATTTACCGTGACACAATGGCATATTAGGAGTCCAACTAGTACCAGTAGTTCTCACATGCTTTATTTGCAAGAAACCCTTAACTCTGAGAGTGCACACTTGGAACCAAATGGACCCTTAAGGGTTTGAAACTAAGAAAGTGTACAAATGTAACCATTTGGTTCTATGTGTACACTCTCAGAGTTAAATTAACATTGATTTTACTACAGTATATAAATTGGGGTCCCAGAGATAGAAATACCATTAAATGGGGGTCTGTAGCCTAATGCATGTCAAACTGGGGGTCCTTGAAATTAAAATGGTTGAGAATGGTTGCTAGAGCTGTAAAAATCTCCTCTTATGGGGGTCCCTGGCATATCTTTTCAGATGGGGGTCCGCAGGCTAATATGTGTCACTTTGGGGGTTCTGGACATGAAAAGGTTTGAGAACCACTGGTGCAGTGACCACAGCACATCACAATGGAACACAGTCCATACGAAACACCATCCCGTTAGACCTTGGTGGAGAGTTTATTCTAATCTTCAGTTGTCTGAATTATTTTCACCAAATTATTGTCCTTGTTCACATATTAGTATTACAAATATCAAGTAGAGAAGTAATACCATTGTTAGTATGTTTACAGTATTGTATTGTTGTACAATAAGAAGCTAAATGGTTGAGTTCGTTGTACACGTTTTAGAGAAGCTAAATGGTTGAGCTCATTGTTCACGTTTAAAAATGTCATATTTACAAACAAGGCCAAACGCATGTTTGGCCTTGTTTGTAATGGGAATGCAATGGGAATGCTTTGCTAATGGAAATGCATGACATTTTTTACCTGCACTACTGGTAAATGTCTTCAGTGCCTACAGTAGTTCACTAATTGGAGAACTGTGCGTGGTTGACCTTTGCAAACAGCAAATACACCTTCAAGTGGAAAATGAGAAACAGTCTTGGACTATTAGGGAATGCTATCCTGAAGGTCATCAGCCTTTTAACTCGAGGAATGTTTGTAGAATGGTGTTTTCAATACCGGTCTCAATTTGCTCCAGGAGTCTTGGTATTCATCGCATAAAGAAACAGTTACTGTTCTCATGTCTGAACCTTTGAAACTGGAAGGTTCAGACACATGCCAAGGCAGAGGCGTCTACTGTAGCTTTTATCTATACCTTACAAGTGACATGCATCAAATACCACCCCCCACCCCCTTCTCTAATGGACACTTTATGGTATTCAGACTAAGATAAAAAACATTAATGTAAAATTCACAAAATACTGCATAATACATTCTGCTAATCATTTTGATATGAAATGGCAACGTGGTCGTGGGTTTATTTCTTTTTTTTCACATTTCAGAGGAATGACACATACAAGATTCAAGCGCCTCGGCGTCTTCGCAGGCCAGTGAAGACGTTGCCGGTTGATCTGCAGGTTCTTTCTTCCTCCATATTAGGAGTCAGGGGACCTGATCAAAGAAACCTACAGAGCAGGCCCGCAATCATGCCTGTCACAGCGGGGGGCCCCGGTGAGTTGAATCGAGATGAGAAAAAGCAACCCAACAGCTGCCATCCCCTCAACCCTGCACGGCCTCCCTGCCAGGCTGGCGTCTGAATGGCTGTAATGACCATCGTGTGCCGGAGCGAGCTCATCCTCGGGGTGCGTCGGTCGGCTGTGGGTTCAATAAAGAAGAGCGGGCAACAGTCAGACTGTCACAGCGGGCACCCGGGTAAAATAAACATGCAACACAGGATTCGTTTTTTTTCCACCGTTCTATCTCTGTGCTCTGCCACCTTTTTATCTATCTGCCTCTACGGGGGCACCTGCGGCATCACCCATGGGTGTCATCTGTGAGAGGTTCTAATGCGGCGTCTCACCAACCTGGGGGTCTGGGCCCCCCTTGGGGAAGGGGGGGGGGGGCAATGATCACAGGGGCGAGGCGTGAGGCCTTGTCCATTTGGAGGTAGTCCAACATATCTAAAACTTGTTGCACAAAATCAAAGCAACTCCCACATGGGACATCATTAAGACATTTTTGTTCTCAAAAAGGTTTTAGAAAATATCTCACAAAAAAGCCCACAACATTGTGAACTTGTAGATCGGCTATTTTCCCTATTTGTCATATGAGTATAGGGCTTAAATGGTTAACGTCTCTGAAAGATAAGCATGCGTGCATGCTCGTGCGTAGGCCTACTCAATTATGTCAGATGTAAAAAGGGGGTCTCCAGGGAAAACAGTTTGGGAACCTCTGTTCCATTGGCACAAAAGTAAAGAGACAAAACCTACTCGTGAAACTGAAACATCTGAGAAAAGGAAACCAATCTGAGAAAGGGAAACCAATCTGAGAAAGGGAAACCAATCTTGGATTTTGTTCAATCAACCAGCTACTGGTGTTTCTTTGTTAAAGAGAATTGACTGAAGCAGATTCCTCCGAGGGAAGATCTCATCATGTCCGGTCCAACAGTGAAGTCAAAAATGCATTTGAAATTGTCATCAAACTAACTGTATGTCGTACACCCCTCCCACTCAGTCCCATGCTCTCCTGCGCGCGCGCACACACACACACACACACACACACACACACACACACACACACACACACACACACACACACACACACACACACACACACACACACACACGTTCGCTCATCTCTGTTCTCCAATACTAATCACTTTAAGTGAAAAAAACTCTCCTTAGGGAGGCCAATTTCATCCAGTATCTGACAAGCAGAAATTACATGTCTAATGGAATGGAATAGTTGTGCAAATTGAAGAAATGAAACAAGCTTTTTTTTTTCTATCTAGGTGCTGCTTAATTAGATTTTAATTTGGACCACATTCACAGGTAATGGAGTGCAGTCTGCCTGCATTGGCGCCTCTCCCACTTTGCCCGTGGCTTTCTTTAAGCAGGTCACCTTCTGTATCCATTATCAACTCAACTGACCACCATTTTGAACTGACTTCCTCATGAGGCGCTGATGGCACGGAGGGGGCAATGCTGGATATGAATAAATAATAGGCAGAATAAACTAGAAGCATTGGCAACATTATCAGCTTGTTTCGCTGAGCTTCTGAAGAGCACAGTTTTAGGATTGTGCCATGAAACAGAAAGTCTTCTTGCTTCAAAACACAGACTTCTAGCATACTCCCCCGTTCCGTTTTGTAAAAGTATGTTGGGAATATCACAATGCCAATTTCTCTTGGAGGAGCCTGGCTGTGCGTTTAGGTGTATTAAGCCAGGGAATGTTTGCTTTGCTCCCCCCATCAGAGAACATGTCTGGCAAAGAGGGGAGAAGAGAAAATACATCTGCTAGAGTTAAAAATAAACAGAACTCTTCTGATGGGAAGAGAGTGGGGGGGTTTCAGAGACAGTTCCAAGAGGCTGCCCTAATGGCCCGAAGGTCACAGTGCTGCTGAGTGTTTTGTGAGATAGAGCTGTTATTTTTCAAATCGCTGTGTGTGTGTGTGTGTGTGTGTGTGTGTGTGTGTGTGTGTGTGTGTGTGTGTGTGTGCGTGCGTGCGTGCGTGCGTGCGTGCGTGCGTGCGTGCGTGCGTGCGTGTGTGTGTATGCGCGTCTGTGTCGTTCATGTAGAAAGTTTCAAACAATTTTCAATAGAACTATCATCACTTTATGATAACAAACATGGGTTGAACAAGTGACAGATATTTCCACTTATATGCCCTATTAACTTTAGCTTATGACAAATAGTGAAAATAGCTGATCTACAAGCCCACAATGGTTGTAATGTTCAAAGTTTGAAAACATTTTGAACATTTGCCCAAAATAGGGACGCCATGGTTAATGTGGTGAGCCCTCTTCAAGATCCCCATCCCCTACAAAAAGAAAGAAAAAAAAAACAACAGCCTAGATCCAGATGAATAATATCCTGATACAGGCTGATTAGCATTCTGGTGCAGCGCCCTGTGCACTGACGTTAAACTAAGAGGACGCATTCATATCACACACGACATGTGGGGATTCTGGCCACCGTCAAGGGACTCTAGCACTGATACAAGCCAGAGAGACAAAGCTGATGTGTTGAAAGTCTTGCAGTTAAGAATAGTAACTTATCAGCCACTATAATGGTCCTTAACCATTATATCCAAGGCTTAATTAAGCCTGATTTATGTGTGACAACCGTGTTTGCCTGTACTGATACGGTATATTGTGGCAAATACAGGACTAACTGGACCAAACAATTACACAACACAGTTGCAGGTGCAAGCCAAAAGGCGCATTTATTCACAGATTTGGTTTACAGAGTGAAAGAAGCGGTGCAAATATCAAACAAAGTGTTCAGGGTTAAGGCAAACTGAAATAGTCTTCTTCTTTTCACTGAGGCATATACTAGAGTCTTTCTCCCCCCCACCCCTTTTAGGATCGGGCAATGTTCAGGTAGCTCTCCAGAGCAGGTAGGTTCAGGGGAATTAGCGGACTGTTCCTTTAAGAGAAAAGGTGAGGGCAGCGCTTGGAATAGGGCTTTCTCTTACAGGTAGGTGGGTTACTCCGCAGGGCAAAGTGAATAACAACTGGGCACTTGGGACATGTGGGCACTTGGAGAGGTGGACACCTGGACAACTGGGCACTTGGAAAGGTGGCCACCTGGACAACTGGGCACTACATGTGGGCACTTGGAGAGGTGGGCACCTGGACAACTGGGCACTTGGAGAGGTGGACACCTGGACAGATGGGACATGTGGGCACTTGGAGAGGTGGGCACCTGGACAACTGGGCACTAGGGACATGTGGGCACTTGGAGAGGTGGGCACCTGGACAACTGGGCACTAGGGACGTGGGAAAGTGTGCAAGGACTGACAGATACAGATCTCCATATATGGCCATATCAGTTGGATCACTGCTGCAACGTAGCTATGAGCACCCGCCGCGAACTTCTAGTATATATATACACTGTATATATATATATATATATATATATATATGTTACAGTATGTTTAGGTAACTCAGGACGGTAAGAGTAAGAGCGCTTGTTTTGTCGTTCACCACACACTAATCACCACCAGATGGCGACGACAGCCCATAGACAGCCATTCACTAGTGCAGGCGCTGACGTCACTCGTTTGCGACTCTCTTTCTTTATTTACTAGCCTAGCTGGGCGGTGTTTAGCCATTAGCTTAGCCATTAGCTTAGCCATTAGCTTACTATGAGCGTTTATCGTGGGCTTGCCCAGGCCTTACGGCCTGGGCATAAATATAACGATTGCAGAACAAACCGTGACATATATATTACACAGGCAAACATATGGCATTAAAAAACACAGCATTAAAAAAGTGGGGCATTCATTCCCCATTTACATCATTCCCGAGTATGCCGGTCCCCGACCTAGACGCTCGGCTGCCTGAGCTTCTAGTACTATGATATTGATGCCATAGACTGACATCAATATGATACCATATTGATGACATCAGGTCTTTTGGAATCATAATAGAAGCCCTAACATGGCAGGATTACCCACATCTTGTGTCTATGATCATGAGTCATATCATCTGAAAACACAGGGACTCTTCGATCAGTTCAGGGGGGATTGTTTTGCAGACGTCGATAAGAAGCCTGCATACTTGAATCTGAAACAAAGAGTGGACACTTTGTGTCCAACCACCTGTCCAACTACACATGGCGTCCTCATTTGAACCAGCTGAGGAATAACATCAAACAACTGGTGCTACAGTCTGGAATGCTGAAGCAAGGGGTGGACAGGATAGTAGCCCAGGTGGTGGCCCCCAAAATCAATCACATTTTCAGGTGGAGACTGTGGTTAGGGAATTCCTGTCCCCTGGCAGCTGCAGCGATGATCCCCCTCTTCCGCTGGCTCCAGCAGAGATGGAAACAGACAGCATCATTCTTGAGCAGGCCTCATCATTGTCACCAGCCACCTCCTTTGCCCTCAACACCACGTCTATCCTGGAAACAATAACCTCTCTCAACCAGGAGGCCAGCTCGAGGGGCACCTCCAGGTGTAGACAGAAGCCAGAAGGGTCAGGCGTCAGGTGGAGTAAGGCGAGCGGGACATGAGTCTCGCGTAGGAGGGACACGACGTCAACGACAGCGAGAAGATTCCGAACGAGGTGGAAGAGGCAATGCTTGCATCAGGATTAGACGTCAAGGAGCAAATCGTTGTTGTCGGGTGGAAACCTTGTGTGTCCAAAAACCGTTCGTTTTGTATTTATCATTTTAAACAGACACAGAAACAGACAAACAGACAGATACTCAGGCACACCCTTGGATCCTCTGTGATACACATGCCGAATAACGAGTTTAAATTTGATTGGTCAGACAGTGCTCGACTTATGAAAGGGAGACACCACACACACACACACACACACACACACACACACGCGCACGCGCACGCGCACGCGCGCACACACACACACACACACACACACACACACACACACACACACACACACACACACACACAAAGACACAATGTGCTTTACATCATAGATACATAGGTGACTAACATCATAGACTTTATTGGAGCCTGTCCCTGTTATGCCTATGTACTGTAGCCTACTGTATAATGTAGTATCTGCATGACAGCTTAAACTCAGACTAAAGCCCCGTTTTCACTGAGTCAAACTTCTGGAAGTTTTTTCCAAAATGACGGCAATTTTGAAATTCACGCCATGTGAAAACGGCCACTTATTTTGTCTTCCGTGAGTTTTGGTGTCCCAAACGTGACGGGAAAATACCTAGTAATTTTTGCCTAAAGTCCCGGCAGAATAGAAATATCCCCACAGTGAAAACGGCATACCGTGATTTTTACTTTTTTCGGACAAGCAGGTGCACGCAAGGAGCCAATATTAACAGTTAAAGCATTGTAATTGGGATTGAAAGCTTCAGAATCCATATTGCATTCGAATGTTATGTAAGCCAGCCAAACACAGAAGACAGACGTCGAGAAATGCAAGCTTAATGCTAGATCAATGCATGGTTCAAAATTATTCTATAGCCTATTTGTAATTAAGCTGTGTGGGTTTTGATACAAGTCCGCTCTGGAGACAGGAGCGCGATGCGCTCGTAATGTGATAAAAGCTGGAATCTTTACCAACTTTTTTTTACGGTGCTATAGCCTATTTTTTGTCTGAGTGAGACACAATGCGCTCATTTGGCCTATGCTGTGATGAAAGTTGGAAGCTACCAACTCAAAGAGCGGCATCATTAGTTAATAGTTTCTCGTCGTAAAGTGTTTTACTGAGCAGCGAGCGAGTGGATGACCAGCATCCATCGGTGACGCATGAAGAAAAAAAAACAAGCCCACAATCCCACATGTGCAACACGTTGCATAAGCGATCCTTTCTGAACCTTATGTGACACACATAAGGTTCACATGTGTTGTTTCATGAAGAATATTGGTGAGAGAGAAAAGGAGAGACGAACAGACGTGACTCGCTGCTGCTTTAGCAAGCGACCAAGCGTCCAGACGCAGACGGTGTGGTAAGCACTGGTTGCCATGTTTGCTAATTATAAGCGACTATGGTCTTGATTTCCGTAAAGTTGCTTGTATGTATTGATCGTTTCTGGCTGCTTTTTATTTGTTGTGATCTTTTAGATCGGTAATTGTCAAGTAGCTGATGTGGCGATGCTTATAGTTTTAAATTGCTTTTGTGGCCTAGATAATATCACTTTTTGGGGCTTATTTTCGTACACCTGGTTGCTTATTTCTCTCGCAAAGTCTGGCAACACGGATTTTCATTCCGTGACGGTTTAGTAGTGAAAACGATGTATTTTATGGCGATGCCAGCATTTTTGCTCATGTGAAAACACCCAAAAAACAAAACTCCCGGCAAGTTGAAAATGATTATGCTAATTATTTTGCAGGAAAAATTCCGGAACTGTAGTGAAAACATGCCTTAATAGTTACACGACTAGAGACATTCAAGTGCGGAACGTGGAGGGAAACATTAAGTCTTGAGTTACTAGAGAAGAGAGATCGCTGCCTGCCTGCCGTCTCTAACGGTGGTTAGAGAAGGCAGGCAGGCAGCAGTGTTAACGTCATCGCTGATAAGATGCTTGACATGCAAGGTTAGGTTAAAGTATGAGTGGCAGCAGATGAGCAAAGTAGAGCAAAGGTTAATATTATGTTCCATTCACCTCCATTCATTATTCATAAGGCATAAAGGAAATTATACTACCGCCTCCAATATTACCTCTCCACCCTGTAACAGACTATTTTTTTTTCTTTTGGAAAAAGATAATATTCAAAGCTTAACCCTCAAAATAATTTACCACAGTGTAAGATTTTCCACAGTAATGAGGGATTACACTGCAGCTTACACTACAGGGTTTGACAGAAAGTCCCCAGGATGGCAGCATTACCACGGTGTAATATAGTCATTGAAATGACAGCAGATAGATACTTTACCACTCCACAAGCAGGCCTTATCTTATTGTGATCACAGCTGCAAAGCAAAGTAAAGGCCCTGAAATATTACTCTGGGCTACAGTACGAGTGTCTCCAACGCGGTGTGGCAAGGGAAAGATTGGCTTTAGTTTTCTCGTATCTTTGCGAGAAGGCCTGTGTGTCCAAACTATTACACAATTGTAAATACTGGCGTAGCAAGCAACATTGTCTGTCACAAGAATTAACTCCCACACTCTACCTCTGTGTGCAATTCTCTCTGTGCTGCAGAAAGCTGCAACCGATTTCAGAGCTACAATGGATGCGGAGAGAATGCCGGTGCTACTCTAAACCAGGCGGACAAAGGACAAAAGAGGAAATGCATTACATTTACAGATAATGCGTGGTGGAGTGTACTGCATCGAGAATTACCAGCAGTAAATGAAAGAGCTTGGGGTTGGGGTTGGAGGAAGGGTGGGAGATAACGTGTGTAAAAGAAATAAAGAGATGCGACCACCGCTTGCAGGTTTGTTGGGTGAAAACGGCCAGCCATTCATTATCAGGGCAGGCAGGAAGGTCTGGCACCGAGCGAGGAATGCTAACGCGTGTCCCGGTGTGTAATTAACAGATAAAACTGTTGGTTCATTAAATGCATATGCAGTGTCATGTGTTCAGTATGCCAGTATTGATCGTCCGGATGGCTCCCTGCTCCTCCCTGCTCAACCAGAATTCTGACACTACATCCATCACGCCCCCTACCTCCACGTATTTATAGAATTTTAATTAGCTCTGAGCTCAAGCCAACATCATTAGCTCCCCCCCCCCCCTTTCAGCAAACAGCCATGCATGGTAATAATGGTTTTCTCAGATAGAAGCAGTAGGTATCTGTATCAAGGACACAGCGAGAGAGAGAGAGAGAGAGAGAGAGAGAGAGAGCAAGACCAAGATCAACATAGAGACAGAGAGAGATGAACACGCATGTAGAGGCAGAGAGAGAGAGAGAGAGAGAGAGAGAGAGAGTGAGAGAGAGAGGTCAACATATAGAGACACAGAGATGTGGAGAGAGGAGAGAGAGCGGGACAAAAGGTTGACAGTTAAAATGACAATGAAAAATGGAAGGTGTTGGAGAAGGAAGAAAAAGCGTAACGTGAAATGCAGGCAGTAATGTCACCTTGGAATAATTTCAGAGTGATTAAATGAGGACCTCTAACCATTCCTCAGTGATGACAATATCTGAAAATGCTCAATATTTTTCACTGCCTCTGAATCTTAAGCAGGCAGTTGCGCGTGGTGGAAACCGAAAACCACAAAAAATTAAAAGAAACAAGCGAACGTGTGAAGTGAACTGAAGCCCGGCCGTCAGAAATAGCCAATCAGGATACTGTGATAGAGAGGGGGGCTCTCTAATGTGTCGTCTAAACACCAAGGCACCTTTTTATTCACACATCAGGGGCTGTAACTATTTACAAGGTTTTTCACTGATAAATACCTATGAATATGACAGCCCGTGGGTTTGATGTGTGAAAAGTAGGTGTCCAACGATACATTTTAACAACAATGCGATACGCATCAAGATACATGGTTGATGATACGATACGATGGACGATGTTGGTTCATTCATGGCGATACGATCATTTTCCTTCTTAAAATTGCTAAATACAAGGCACAAATACTTAGTTTCCATATTATTTGCACTGCAAAACAATTCAATACCGATTATCTGCGTTGCAATATGATACCTATACAATACAAAGCCAAAACGGTACGATATATGCTTTTGCATATCAATATAGTAGATCATTGCAAATTAAAATCGATTTTTTGATTCAGTTAACATATCGTTACACCCCTACATAGTGAAAATAGCCAATCTACAAGTTCTTAATGAAATTTATTTTTAATTAAATATTTTAAAAATTCTGTACATTTTTTTAATTTGCACAATATAGATAAGCAATAATAAGATTTGTGATTTCTTTTATTACATTTTTAATATGTGATCAAACATCAGACGGTCTACATTTCCCAAAGAGAAACTTAATTCAGAAGCAGGAATAAAACATAAGCGCAGGCCAGTGGTGATGAAGAGAAATGAAGAGATATCAAAAACAGAGGCATGGTTTCCTGCTCCTTCCCCCCCAGCCAATCAAAGGCTGCATGTAGACCCTCTGAACTGACTGACAACAACAACATTGTAATGTTGTGTCAAAGCATTCCGGTTATTTAACATGAGCTGAATGTTCGTTTTATGCACTGCCCTTTCTACATACACTCCTTCAGTGTACATCACTGACTCCACTGATGACATGACTGTGATTATACCATTCACTTGTAAATGCATTATACAGCAGGACGCCCACTGTTGCGTGTGATTCCGCTCGTGGCGTACGCTACATTTCCTGGGCTGACCTTTATTGCATTGTACAGTAAAAGTTTGCCAATGAAAGGCCCTGCTGTTTGTACTGTTTGAAGGGCACTCCAAAAAAAAGATAAAAATCAACATTGTAAACAGCAGCACTCAGAGAATGAAGCCTTACTTGGGCTAATTTCAATCAGATTAAAGCATCACTTCAAGGCACTGATGAAGAACACACCTACCAACGCACCCCCTGGTTCCCCTCTCATCCTGCTGGTCACTGATGTTTTTGAGGGCCTTTATGGCACTTGTCCTCAACTTCAGGTCAAGGCCCACCAGGTAAGGGGTCCAAATGTTAACTCTTATTGTGTACAAAAGGAACCAAATGGACCCAGTAATAGTATAGTTTAGGTCAGTGATTCTCAACCCTATTCATACGTACCGACCGTAGACTTGCACTGACCCCCCATTTGATACCCTTTTTTCCCTCTCTACTGCTCAGTGTATTTTATTCTGAGAGAAATGGAATTAAATGGACCCATACTTGATTCCATTTGTACACTCTCAGAGTTACAGACCCATAAGGGTCCATTTTGACATCCTGGTGGTTCCCGGACCAGACATTGTGATAACAATAAATTTACCCCCATTCATTCCGGATGGTGACCCGTTTCGAAACGGGTCACCATCCGGAATCAATGGGGGTAAATTTACTCAAATCAAATTTTTGTCTTAGGAATGTGACAAAAACCAAGAAATATTATTGAACTCTACTCTCCATGGCATGAGTAATCAATAGAAAAAAAGTCATTTTGGGGGTGAACTACTCCTTTAAGAGTAAACATCATTAAGTAAGTCTACAATTGTCCTGATAATGGCTGGCTGAAATGGATCACGTTTCATAATCTAGATATTTTGAACGTTCCTTAACATTATACATTAAGGAAACCATTTGACACAAATGCTAAATTTGTAAGACTTTTTTTTGTTGCTCATCCTGTTTCTCTGTGTTTGGCTTTGGTTCCGTGACTTAACTAACTTGTATTCTTAATCTAGGATTCCATAATTACGTAAGTGCTATGCATTCAGGGCGACCAGCAAACATTCTGGATATTCATTTTGACCTTGTGAATCATGAAAAAAGTGCCCTTCTGATACGTAGAGGCATGGTAATTACACGTGCACGCACGCACGCACGCACACACACACACACACACACACACACACACACACACACACACACATAGACACACACACACACACACACACACACACACACACACACACACACACACACACACACACACACACACACACACACACACACACACACACACACTGAGGGTGACCTAATTAAGCCAAAGGGTATGTGTAATTACATGCAACCTTCATCCACCACAGTCCTTATTGTTATGGCTATTCACTGCCTCTGGACTCTATATCTGCTGCTCCAATTGCATCATCATGACAAGTGTTGTTTCTCTACCGTTTAGCGGAAACATCTCCACAGGGACACATAAATCATTAAACTGCCAAACAGCTAGCTCTGTGTAACTTGCAAAAAAAGAAAAAGAAAGGAGGACCTCTTCACCTAATCTCATAATATCAAGGAATACAGTAATCCTTCAAATAACTTCGTCCACTTTGAGGTTTCAGATGAGCGATTGTTCTCATTTTCTATTCTAGACACTTAAAATATGTGTTGCGCAGACTTACAATTACAGACAGTGATAGATGTTATGCATTTATGTAATGATGAGTACCTTCAGTAATATTCACAAACAAAATGGTTTGGGTTGCCTTCTCTTTTTCTTATTTTTACAAACAAATGTAACAAAAAACAGTAATAATCCACATAATGTGGCACACATGCACCGAAAACTAAATTGAACAACAAGCACAAGAAACAAAACAAAAATGATTGGCTACTTTAAATTGAAAAAGAAAAAGGTTTAGGCATTAATTGGTGTAATTCGTTTTTTGGGAAAGTAACACTAACATTATCTATAGTAGGCTTGGCCTACCGACTGGCAAAGAGGATGACATTATTTGATAGAACTAGTTCTAAAAAAGTAAACTTTCTCACGATTGTGTCATAACATTGTTATAAAGTTAAGTAATGTGTGAGGCCACAAACGGGGCTCGTAGTCACGACGTAACTTGTGGAGGATTCAGGCACTAGTTGTTAGCTATTTTGTTAACATGTTAAGTACCATGCATAGTAGTACATAAGGACCGCAGGAATACACAAGAAACGGAGGGGGAGAGTCATTTAATCCGGTTGCTCCATAGCTCCGTACATAATTGACTCTGTAACCTTACGGACAGCAATCAACCCGACGGATCAAAACCGATAAAGACGTACGTACGCTCGAACTACCCGTGGTGAACTTTTGTCAACCGTGGCAGTAGTTAGGAAAATTACTTATGACAGCGGTTCTGAAACTGTGTCCCAACAAGAAATATAATTTAGCAAGAAACGTGAAAAAAGGAACGTCATTGCAATCACTGAAGAGGACGTCTGGACTCCTCACAGTCACAGCCTGAAACGGCTTTATTGGCATGAGAAAACATACACACAAACGCGTGCGCACACACACTCACACCGCCTGTCCTCCAACAGCAAGTGTTTTGTTATAATTACTCAGTCCGGGTGGTTAATCTCAATCTGTACCTCGGTCCCTCGCGGAGTTGCATTTACCGCGATAACGTTGCCGTTGCCGACAGCAAACATCACGTTGGTCGTCGGGTCAAGAAATTTTGTGGTTCTACATAGGCTATTTTGGCTAAAAAAAACACCTCCATGTGGCGCGCGGCCCAAACGGGAGCAGAATTGGAGCGGAGAGCGGGTCGGCACATAAATAACGGAGAGAGCAATGCATGTCGATGCAATTACCGTACGTACTGTCTCACTCCCAAACGTACACAAAATCAACCATACGTAACTATAAATGGTCCTTTACTAAAATATTTGGTCAAACAGCCAGGGTACATCAAAGTACCTAACACATTTTACATTAAATCAAAATTGTAGGCGGTTTTGTGTACGCGGACAGTGGACGTGCAGGTTAAAAGAAAGAGAAGGAAAAAAGAATTCATGACATATGCTACAACACACACTTTTAGTAAACAGTAAATAATGGAACTATTTTTCACTAGTGCAGAGCTGCTGGAGTGTGAAAAGCAACTGCAGTGATGTGACTGCAGGGAGTGACTTGCAGTAAGGTGAGTTTATTCTGACCCAACAAAAAGTTGGGGATTTGTGTTGAGCAATTATAAACCGAGTCTGCACTTTCACAAAATGTTCAAAGGGTGCACCTTTAACCAGTCTGCTAAATACACTTCAACATACTTTTTAAATGATAATACATTGTTGGACTACGTTGCCACCCTAAAGAAAATCAAATAACCCCCCTCACCCTCGATAGGGATTTTTCTACAGCGCTTTTAAAGTGCAAATTTCTTCTGGCACTTCAAGATTTACCCAAACCTTAAGTTGATCCCATACAGTCTCATGTGCAGATTTAGGGCCTTTGTTCTTCTGCTTAACATAATATGAGCTGAAATAATGTAACATTTCTTTTCAAGGGGAATGTGGCAGCAGAAGAAACTGTCCAATTGCTCAGTGAATCTTTCTCTTGTGTGAGCATGGCTGTCTCCTGAAGCATGTTGTTTAACATCCCATGGGAAATGGAAAAATAAAAAAAAACTATGGCACCACTTGCAGTTTGCCTTGTATACATGCTCGCCAACACTCGCCTGCATTTGGCAGGTGGGCTTGAAGCAGAGGCTATTTTAGAATATATCTTATGCTTGCTAGAGGCCAAAACAGTGACCAGGGCAACGCACGCACGCACGCACAAACGCCACACACACACACACACACACACACACACACACACACACACACACACACACACACACACACACACACACACACACACACACACACACACACACACATTTCACTCTTCATCAAACAATCATTTATTATACACAACCCTAAAGAATGTTTCACACACTAGCACCATACTGTATCATTCAGCTAACACTTGAGCCCTAAATGTAATGCTTCTTATTATAGAAGTATTACATAGCCATGTATACTGTATTTCACCAACACAAACTGAACTTGTGTGTCCATGCTGGGCTTGTGGGAACTGTCTGACTAATGCTAATGATGATATGGGTCACCGATAAATAATGTTATCACACGTGCTGTCATGTGTGGCAGCGATTTGCTGCGCTCCCTAATAGTAATTAATCAGAGAAGCTAGGTAATACCTTCCTTCGATCGCAGAGGGCTTCATCTGTTTGGACAGTGACCCATGAAAGGTCATACACCCCGGTCGTTGGTCATTCCATGAGAGACATATTCGCTGGCCTCTCAGCACATCACCCAGTCAATATCAGTTTATCATGATGCACATTATCGTTGTCGTCGAGAGGAAACCTTGTATGTCCAAAACCGTTGCTTTTCAGGAAAGGGGAAAAAAGATATATCATATTTTTACATCAAGAGCAACCCATTTTGCATTTGATTTACAGTGTAAGAACAATAGGACATACATATTTATTGCCTGCATGTGTGCATAAAGTTGAAATAAAAATATTAAGATACAAGGTTTCTGCCCGAGTCGAGTCCGACAGTAACAATATATGAATGAGTCACTGCCGACTGTGCCGAGGTTGAATTGAATTACAGTGTTTTGCAGAAATGTAGTAGAAATGTACAAGAATAATATTTACAAGCTGACTAATTGTCAGGTTACCAGCAGTGTAAAAGCACATACTGTAGCACAGCACCTTTCTAGTTGTTCTATAATATCAGATTGGTTCAAAATGGCTATGATCAATATCCTTATCTGATCATCCTGACAATTTTCAAGAAGCTCAAGGTCGGGCAAAGCATAATATGTCGAAGTAGAGCTACCGTGTATCATCGATGTTGTGTGGAAACCTCATATGTCCACAGCACTTGTTAATATTTAATTTGTTCAGTATTTATAAAACCAATTTTACCACTTTAACCTTGTAAAAAAAATCACAAATAGAAAGAAATTTCAGATCTACAAGCTCCTGAGATGCCTCGTGTTGTGAGCTTGTAGATTTTCTATTTTTGCTTCTTTTGTGTGACAAAGTAGGGCATTCGTTTGCAAAGAAAGATCATAAAAAGTTGAAAGTTTTTCAAACGTTATTAACTCTTATACTGCTTTGAACGTTCCCGTTCGCCCCATTTTTGACGGCCCGATAATGCCAATTGTACGTTCTTTGGCTCGTTCTTTTGTACCTTGGTTTGATGTCTGTAACCTGTTGAGGTGTCGCGCGGGTGTCTACCGTTGAAACAGCTCCCATAAAAGTAGTCTTAAAATCCAACTGGACGTTAACATCAATGGAGTCACAACACTGTTCCATGTGTTTTTCTCTGGATCTATTGCTCTGTAGCGACTCATCAGCCTTGAACAGCCTTGACAAGCAAGCATCGAGCTGAGACCATTTTCACATTAATTCTTGCATGAGGCTGCCCCCTACTGCTGGTAGAGCCACGGCACACTCTTTAAGAGAACATTTCAAAAAAAATAATAATACACCTTTGTCTATATCATCGCAAAGGTAAGGTGCTTTTGCTGGCACAAAACCCAATAATAAACCAGTAAGACTCCCTAATCGGGAGATAAGCGACCGTTGGTCGCTTATCTCCATAAATAGAGCAAAAATGTGTTTTTCCAAAATCTTCCTGATCCATGTTGTTGACATGAGTGTAGACATACTGTGTAGTGATTTTCGTGATTTTAGGGCAAAATCTGAATCGGCCTCATGGTGGCGCTAGAGGGCCATGTGAGAAATGAGGGGTGGGGTCTCCTCGCCGCCAAGGCGGACGAATAGGTACCGGCCCCGGCTCTCCCGGTCGCTCCTAGCCCGAGTTACGGCATTTTATGTGAGCTGCAGTGGCAGGGGGTCCTCCACTGGGGGCGCCACCACTTTTGCATCCGTTCTGGAGCACCAGGAGTGGGTGGTCCCCGGGAATGCCCCGTGAGCAGCCCCGTTGGGGTGGTCATTTGGTCATTTTTGCACATTTGGTAATTTTTTACACCTGGGGGTCCCCCAGGGACCTGGGGGTCCCCGAAACTCCGGGGGTCCTTGGAGGTTGTAGTTTGGCAGGCAAGGAGTGTGTGTGCAAAATCTGGCATGGATCGGGGCAACGGTTGCAGAGATATGAGCAGGGCAAAAGTGTGACGTGTGACGTGTGACAGAGGGAGTGACGGAGGGAGTGACGGAGGGAGTGACGGAGGGACAGCCGGTGGAGGTTTGGATAGTGTGCAAGTAACTGCGACCTACGGTCGCAATAACAACATCTGGCAGAATAAGAGTTAAAATAATAACAAAAAAGGAAGGTTTTGGACATACAAGGTTTACACCCGACAACAATATATTGGCATGTATGTCTCACATCATTGAATTCAATAAAAAAATAAAACAATCCATGTCAAAGCATGGTGATCAGTGGTGACAGGGCTTCACTCCGACCTCTGGGCGGAGAGGATGAAAGGTTAGGGGAGTGGGAATGACTGCCAACTGTACCTGCATTGATTACCCCTCCACAACGCTCCCGCATCTGCCACTCAAACCAGATGGAATGATTTCAGGAATGTCAGGGTCGAAATCAATGAGAGAAGACGAGCTAGTTGTTTGTGTGCTTGTGTGCATGTGTGCGCGCGTGTTTGTCTGCGTCAGGTAAATTTTGTGAGAACAGTTAAAGGGATATTCCACTTTCAAAATAACTTTTGGTAATTCTATCGTCTAATCCTGCTTTTATGAACATCCTGAACAGATTTTAATTTGCTTCATTCAGTATTTAGATATTTGATGTACATGTTACCAGGCCCTCCTCCTCCAGGACCTTTCCTCATATAGTCAGGTTTGTTATGTTAAGAAATGTATGTTTGTCGGATTTCTTTGAAGATTTGTAAAACTATACATTTTTGGAATCTTCAGAGCATGGAGAATCCAAAAATATATGTTCCCATTTGCACAGACACCTGCAAAGCCGCCATTTTGGACATTCAAAATGGCTGACATAAAATACATAATTTGTGCTATTTTGGCTTCTAGACAACTTAGAAACTTAATTAAACATGCCAATCCTATGTTTTCTGGGTCAAGGAATAGAAGGAGTTGGGTGTAAAATGTTCCGGACCCCCACCCCCTTTCTGGGGGTTATCTATTTTGGGACCTCCCAGAACAGTACACCAGCCAGTTAATGTCCAATTTTCATAATATTAGAGTTGTTTCATAGGTTTTAAAACATCCTGAGTTCATTTATTACACTTTTAAAGCAGCCAGAATAACTCTTCTGACTTTTGGTTGGGGTCTTTCTTCACCTGGGACCCCCCCACACAGACTCCTGAGCCTATCTCAGTGATCGCTCTGCTCCAGAACAATGTTAAATTAGATCATAATTGAAGCATAAAAGTTGATGTAGCTGGGCTCTGAAAACAAAAAGGAGTAGTAGCAAATACCAGGGGTCTTCCGCGGGGGGTCCGGGACCCCTGGGGGGTCCTCAGAGTTACTACAGGAGGGGACCCGCCAAATCTTGATGGGATTTGAAACTTTTAATATTTTTATGTAACATTTGATGGTTTTCGTATTCTCAGTATTATTTATAACATTTTTGTGTTGGACAGTTATGGTTGACAGGTGTTACTGCAGGGATTGAAATAATTAAGGTATTGCAATGTATTACTTTAGGCGCGCAGACTAACGTGTCCCTTTATTGCACTGCACTCACACTGACAACACAACACACCTCTGTGTTATCGTCACCCCAAAACCTGCACCCTATCCTCTTAAAGAGCTCATGGTCAATTATGCCCAAAGAGATTAACTACAATACATGTCCTCCCTAATAGTGTTGACAGTCTTTGTTTGTATTGTTTAAGCAGCTGCACCGTCCCTTGCAATCTGCTTTGCAGCCACATTTGATGAGCTCAAGTATTGCCTATGCTGTATATGATGTAACTCCCTTTAGGCACGGACAGACACAGTTTCCTTGATACTGATTTATTGGAAGGCTTGGTCCTCCAATCCACCGTGAAAACTAAAACAATAATCATAAAACAGACACGTCACAATAACATACACAATATCATGCACAGCATGTAAATACAAACATTTCACCAAAGTAAAATACAGACAAACAAATACCTCGTTGGCTGCGTGCAACACAAAAAGGGAACACTTGGTCTTCAGGTCCTTCTGACCCATTCACTTAGTCTTCAGGTCCTTATAACCCTTAACTTTCTTGTAACTATAAACTTTCAGACAGTCTCTTGTGACAAAATGAACAGAGCACAGAGCTCCTGCACCTTGCTGCTTCTCTCTTGCTGCTTGTGGCTTGAGTGCTTAATTGCCTGATGCAAAAGTCCTGTGTAAACCCTTTTAAGTGAGGCTAGTGAGAGCAGACCAAACGAGACACATGAACTGACTTAGAACCTTCAAAATAAAAGCATTACAACAACTTGACTTAAACAACATGAAATACTGTACATAAACGTGACCTTTTAACCTTCTTATGAACTTGACTTCTTAAACTTCTTAATTACTGTATGAACAAGGAAAATAACAATTATGAACTTTGTCTTAATAAATCAAATAATTATGAACTTGGCAACCTGTAGTGGCGACAGTTACATATGAGTTAAAGCGAAGGATCTCAATATCTTACGCCTTACCTGAGTGTCCTTTTAGTTGACCTTGTATCAGTGAACAGTCATGAAACTGTACTTTTTCCTATGCAAAACCTCTAATAAATACTTCAATCAAATCAATAAATAAAAAAGCCTTTGATGCAGGGAGGGCAAGACACCTGACTGGAACATACCCTCCACTCTCTGAATTCCATCTATTTTCTTCAATTGATGGAAGCTCAGGGGAATTTGTCAAGTATGACAAAGTAGGCATCATAATATGATACCTTCATCAAGGGACATGATTTTGAGAAGTGCACACACAGGAAGAGGCTGATACCCTGATTCCTCATCAAGTCCTTGCCTCTGCTGCTTATGGTGCTTTGTGAGACATATGTGTTTGGTCACCCGACACTGATGTCCTCCTGCCTACCGGCTCTTCATCAGAAGAGCCGGTAGGCTCAAAACGTTACCACAAGTAAACGTAATGTTTGGGAGCATAAATTGGTGTGCAGACTTTTATTGTTCTATTTGTATGCACTGCTTTAGTCTAGCACCTAGCCAACATTGGCTTTAGATGTGCGTGCCTTCTGGCTGCATTGCAGTCACTTTGTCATCTCCTGCTGTTACTTCTCTGATATTTGTCAACTGTCAAAGCCAAGGTACAAAAAAATGTAAATAGATATATTTGAGCGAGTTCAAGTTATTGAATGTCACAAATGTCAAGGGTTCCTTGGGCTACACAATTCGTAATGGGTCAACGCCTACTTGAAGCCTGACAATGATGACAAAGCCATTAACCACTTAGCAAAGGTTCCATTTCTCCTGAGCTTATTAATCAACATTGCAGTCATTGGAGCATGTTGCATGCCGTGTTTACAGTTCTAAAGGTCCAACAACCAACTCGTGCTGCACTGCTACCACATATCCTCCGTGCCAACTGTCACAAATGTCACAATGCGGTATAAATCATACCTGACAAATTTCCCTGAGCTTCCACCAATCAAAGAAAATAGATGGAATGCAGAGAGTGGAGGGTATGTTCCAGTCATGTGTCTTTCCCTCCCGGCTCCAAAGGCAGTCCTTGAGCTCATCAAATGTGGCTGCAAAGCAGGTTGCAAAGGACGGTACAGCTGCTCAAATAACCTGCCTTTCACTCTATGCTATGTGGAGATTGTCAACACTATTAGGTTGGACATAGAAGATGACGATGATAAAGATGAATAGATCCTGCATGTCTGAGATTACTGTATTGTAGTGAATCTCTTTGGGCATAATTGACCATGGGCTCTTTAAGAGGATAGGGTGCGGGTTTTGGGGTGACGATAACACAGGTGTGTGTGTGTGTGTGTGTGTGTGTGTGTGTGTGTGTGTGTGTGTTGTTGTCAGTGAATGCAGTGCAATAAATGGACATGTTAGTCTGCATGCCCAAAATAAGAAGTTGCAATACCTTAATTATTCCCTGCAGTAACACCTGTCAACCATAACTGTCCAACACAAAAATGATATAAATAATACTGAGAATACTAATAAACCATCAAAGTACAATACATAAACCCAGGATACATAAAAACATTCAAAGTTTCAAATCCCTTCAAGATTTGGTGGCCCCTGTAGTAACTCTGAGGACCCCCTAGGGGTCCCGGACCCCCCGCGGAAGACCCCTGGTATTTGCTACTACTACTTTTTGTTTTCAGAGCCCAGCTACAACTTTTGTGCTTCAATTATGATCTAATTTAACATTGTTCTGGAGCAGAGTGATTACTGAGATAGGCTCAGGGGTCTGTCTGGGGGTCCCAGGTGAGGAAAGACCCCAACCAAAAGTCAGAAGGGTTATTCTGGCTGCTTTAAAAGTGTGATAAATGAACTCAGGATGTTTTAAAACCTACAAAACAACTCTAATATTATGAAAACAGGACATTAACTGGCTGGCGTACTGTTCTGGGAGGTCCCAAAATAGATAACCCCCAGAAAGGGGGTTATCTATCTTACATTTTACACCCATAATGTACTCATTCAATTCCTTGACCCAGAAAACATAGGATTGGCATGTTTAATTAAGTTTCTAGGTTGTCTAGAAGCCAAGATAGCACAAATCATGTATTTTATGTCGGCCATTTTTAATGTCCAAAAATGGCGGCTTTGCAGGTGTCTGTGCAAATGGGAACATTGGTTTTTGGATTCCCCATGCTCTGAAGATTCCAAAAATGTATAGTTTTACAAATCTTCAAAAAAATCTGACAAAAATACATAACCAACCTGACTAATACACACATTATAACTTCAAACTCCATTTTAACCATGATAGATTCATTAAAAACACCCATAATTTTTTCTGGTGACATAATACCATCCTAATATGTGAGCAGGCCATGTTTTTTCAATAACTTTTTTCAATTATCTTTAAAAAATGTTTTATTGTATTTCATTTTTTCCATTTCCACAATAAGAGTTAAATTGCAGTTTGAAGTTACAATGGATGTCTATGGGGAAAGGTCCTGGAGGAGGAGGGCCTGATAACATTTACATCAAAAATATCTAAATACTGAATGAAGCAGATTAAAAACAGTTCAGGGTGTTCCCAAAACCCTGATTAGACGATAAAATAACCAAAAGTTATTTTGAAAGTGGAATATCCCTTTAAGAGTGTTTGAATCTTATGTGACTTGCTTTAAATTGCCTTAAATGTTGACCACATGTGGTGCAACATTACACAGCATATAACGTGCCGCAATTTTGAAGTGCAGCTGCCGGTAGATGCTGTGACATGAATTATGGAGCACAAGATAGATGGATGGGTAAAAATATCATAAGAGTCATTTCATATTTTATTGATTATTCAATTTACTAACTCCGTTGAATCAGGTGTTCCTGGACATCTATCACAGGGCGGCTGATTGTCTGCGAATGCGGGCCAAGTGAACTCAGCGGAGACAGTCTAAACAGCACTCTCAGAGGCAAGTGCAGTGACATGGGTTCAACCCCTGGAACCGGTCCCTCTCCCACGGTCCACATCAACATTCTTTGGCCCCCTGAGTGCTCGCTCGCTCTACTTACCGTCTGCTGGCTGTGTTCCTACACTACGTTGCCTCCTGATAGGACTATGTTGATCCAAGTCTGACAGCAAATCAATAAAACGCATTCCCGTAGCATCAGCGCCGGTGGATATATATATAAAAAATTTCTTTTGAGCTTGGTCTCAGAAACATGAAAGGGATCGACATGTAAGGGCCGTTGGTGAGGTTTAAGTTCTCTAGACTTCGGTATAAATAAAGAATATAGCGGTCACTAAGCTTAGAGAGAGATGTGCTGCTGTGCAGTGTTGGATCTTACTCCACACACACCACCAGCTACATTTATTCAAAGACAATGAAGTTGTATTCTTATTTTTCCCTCTTGTACCCTCTTGGCAGATATTCTATTCTATCCATCTCACAAGTCAGTAGAGACCTTCATTGAAACATCCACAGCTCTCCTTGTCAGTTTTCACAGACCGAACACACAGTACAGTTATGGCTAATCAAACAAAAAGGAGAAAGTAACAATAAATCTAAATACAATTGTGGTTATTGTGTATGCAGGCCATAGGGTGGGGAAGATTTGAAATGAGTTAAGAGTGATTTGAAGCTTATACCCGTGATACTGATAGCTAAGATTGCACGTCTCCAAAGCATTAATTATTTTTATTGATTAATATGTGGGGTGTGCCACATATTTGCATACTAAATGAGGGCAAAAATAGAGAATGTTTTTGGTAGGGAGAAAAATACTTGACATATTATGTACTGAACAGGGATGATTTTGTAAGGATTTAAACCACACCAGGGGACTTGGGGATGGGGACTTTAAATGATTACCAGGGCATGACTCCTATGTGTGAGGCTGTATTTAGTGATATTGCTCATCCATAGCCTGGTGCAATATCCTTTCTCCTCATCCCTCTCCCTCTCTCCCCCTCTCTCTTCTCTCTCTCTCTCTCTCTCTCTCTCTCTCTCTCTCTCTCTCTCTCTCTCTGTAGACTAGCACAGAGACAGCCAGTGCAGCAGCACTGTTGGCCCCACAGAAGGTGGTCTGATCTGTGATATGGATCTTCACCACAGGGGTTACACACTGAGCGCCACAGAGAGCCTCTCTCTCCGCACCGACTCGGCACCCTGCAGCAGTCCCAACAATCAGCTCACAACCACCACCATCAAAGTCATCCCACGTGCATGCCCCACACAGGCACACACCTTTCTCTCAGTGTGTGATACGTGCACACACACACACACACACACACACACACACACACACACACACACACACACACACACACACACACACACACACACACACACAGTGGCCCTCTCCTTTATGCTCCTTATCAACCTGTTTACCTCAGTCTTTGAGGCTTTCTGTCCTTCAGTCACTCACCGTTTCATTCCATCTTTCCATTTACTACCTCTCCCCCCCCCCCCCCCCAAATGTGAGAGGAGGACTCACTAGCTTGTCTTGTTGGCTTGGCTGCAGTGCTGACTGCTGGGCTGTGAAAAGGCTATAGGACTCTGTGAAACATGTGAGCGAGCTGGGCAGAGGGTTTCATTTGTATTATTATAACTACAGAAGGAAAGAAAGGGGTGGGGGAAATAATTATTTTATTTATTTCCATTTAAGTCAAGAAGGGTCCACATTAATTCCCATGCCCCATTGGCACTAAGCACCTCTGTGCGTCTTGTGCCTGTTGGCGTCCTTGTGCGAGTCGCTTGCAGCTGCAACTCATCAGTCATTATCATGTTTTCATGACAGTCATTCTCATGACATCACACACAGGTAGCCGACATCTAATATGCCAATTTAATAAACAAACTGATGGGAATTTGATGATAGATTTAGTCATGACATAATTACATATTTCCCTTAATCAACAGTGACATACGAATTAGAAAGTCACGCCAGCAACATCGCTCTCAGATCTCACCTCTGGTCTGCGAAAGAGAAACTATTCCCCTCTTTCTCCCTCTCTGCTTCTTTTTGGAGCTGTGTGGAGCTCCCTATACGTGGCCGTGTGTGTATCCGTCTATGTGGGTCCGTATGTAGCCCCGTCTATGTGGGTCCGTATGTAGCCTCAAGAATGTGGTGAAGTACCTTTTATGACCACACATGTTAAGGGAGGGGCGCTGTTTTCAACTGCAATACACACACACACACACACACACACACACACACACACACACACACACACACACACACACACACACACAGCTCCACTTCGAACAGAGGTTCGATTTTTTCTGTTTGTGCTGGTTTCTTGTGTATTAATTACAGATTGTGCTGCGCGCGCTATGTTTTGATACAGCTGCAGAATTGATCTGCAGTAGCTTTCAGTCTGCGAGGCAAAGTCGAACAGTGGATTCCTCTCAGAAGATGCTTCAAAGCCTCACCCTCCTAACCAAAAGTTTGATCTGTGGTGGAACCCTCAGCAGGTTGGGGAATAATGACTGTATGATTCCAACAAGCGCTCAGTCTCTGCTGCATTGTTCCGTTGCTGTTATTGCTCATCAAATGCTCCGCTCCACAAAGATACAGTATAAGCACAGGCAGATAAAGCATCTCCAAGAGACAACGCCTACACAGCCTCTTGAAATGAGGCTGAAAAGTGAAGATGACTGCCCGCAGCATATGGCCATCGTCATTTCTCTTGGATAGATATACAATGTTGAGTTGGAGTTTGGAGGCCATTTTTCACTGTACTGGTCATGTAGCCAAATTCGACATGATTTTTTATTAATTAAGCTGCAAGATGTGCTTATTGTCTCCCCCAGGCTAGACGGCTGGTGGAGATTCTTTTTTTGCGCCTCCGTCTGTGTGTCCATGTGTGTTTGTCCCTGAACAGCTAATCTCTCTCACCGTTGAACCGAAACACCAAATAGTCTGAGGAAGAACCTCTGCCTCAAATTTGTCAAATCAGCCTGCCTGCTGGTGGCGCTATAACAGGCTTCAAATGTTTTGTAAGTCTTGAACCATATTATGACACAACTCTGCACATAGGCCACGCCTACTGTATTTCCGCCTGACAAGATTTTCTGTCATTTTGCCTGTTATTCAAAATACACTTTTTTCTACTACTCCACAGATTTAGCCCAAAACTCTGTTCACATTTCTGTAGTCACCTGGTCAAGATGTATCAGTCAGTTTATTCATATTCCATTTGGCTAGACTGACTTCCAACAATTGCGGGCCTTGGGTAGCAACACGGCCTGGCAGAGACCTGAGCTGATACCAGTGTTACTTTTGGCTGCTAATTAAGATTTCTACCCTTTATCGTTTTAGTCTAGTTTTAATCAATGAAAACTCAATACAGGGTTTTAGATGTGATAACAGTATATCTTAAAATCATTTATAAAATAAATCACATTGTGAAGATTCAAATTATGGCATAACACAACTAGCCTATTATATACAGTATGCACATCATGTGTTACACAAAATACTGCATGTTCAGAAAACAGACCGCCTGTTAGTACTAACGAACAAAAAACTAAACAAATCTTAATCACGTATTACCAGTAACCAAATGATTTTTAGCCTTGTGATATTTCTAAGCAATGGGCAAAATTATCACCTACTGTACTGTTTTGGACGCAATATATGGACACAAACACAGCCAAGGATTTTGTGATGTCACCACTCGTCGTGGGAAGAGAATGTTGTCTGTGAGGAAAAGTGGATATTTCACAAATCACATTCTTTCTGCCAGAGCTTTCAAATGGATATGAAACTAGAGGACAATATCTGACTCCAAGTCAAAGGAAGGAAGGGGGAGACAGAGAGAGTGAGTGAGTGAGTGAGTGAGTGTGAGAGAGAGAGAGAGAGAGAGAGAGAGAGAGAGAGAGAGAGAGAAAGAGGTAATAATGGCAATGAGGAATATTCCTACAACACAGAGAAGGTGTTGCCTCCAAGCCAGTCATGAACCAATATCAGCCACCCTGTCATACTATTCCAAATTAACATTTGGAATTGATTGTTAAGTGAAAGGAAATAGCAACCTCACACGTAGGATAATTGAAGTGACCGAGAGCCACTGTTCCCACTCAGTGCCTTCAATGGCAGACCCCAAAGGAAACAAGACCACAAGGACTTTTTTGGTGTAATCCTTTTAGTGTTTGACTGCCGTTTTACATTTCTGTCTAATTAATCAATCAAGCAACATACAAACTGTTGATTCATACCAGCATTCAATTCCAGAGCCAGAAACAGACACTGAACATGTTGGGCCATTGGGTCCAAAACTTAGTGCAATAGTACAGCAGCTTGAATCACATTGTATACACACAGCAACACAAGCACCAGCAAAACAAAAACAAAAGGTTCCTACCTGGTGCTGTCTTCTACTGGACTTCATCAGTTGTGTAAGTGATGGCCAGGGTCAAACGAGAGATAAAGCCACCCTCTCTCTAGTCTAGTTGATACCCGCATGAGCCCTCCAGCGGCATCTCCAGTTAAGTCAATCCTCCATACATTTGGCTTGCTCGCCAGTACTTTCCTCCCCTGCTGGGAACTCCCGGTGTCAGTGGCAGTGAATGACCAGCCCCATTCTCCCGGCTGCCCGGCTGGTTCTCACTCACCCTTGGTAGCCCCCCATACAGATGATTGTTGGTAACATGTTCATCCTGGTTGGTATTTGGTACTGCACATAGCATTCTGGTGTAGCACAGTGGCCAGGGACTTCTGTAGAGCAGGCTTCAGGGTCCAGCATCACAACTGTAAAGGAGAATGTACTATACGGGACGGCACTCCTTGGAAGCGAGGGTGTCCCCCTGCAACACCCCTGCCACGATGTCAAACTCCTCAGATGTCCAGCTCCGGTCCCACATCAAAAAGGCTGGCCTCCGATGGTGGTCTATACAGGGGACAGGTGGTGATTATGTGGTCATTAGTCTGCTCAAGCTACCCATACTCCCATGCTGCGTTGTCTGTCAGGCCACACTTCTACATATACTGTATGTTTTGAACCAGCAAAACCAAGTACTCACTACGCAGTCAGTTCAGCAGGGTCCATTGCAGGCACGGCAGGTCTTCCTTTGATGCCGTCCCAGATGTAGCAGTGAAAACGTGTGGGACCAGCTAGCTCCCACTCCTGCATCCAGGATGTCCTCAGGGATAGAACTGAGCATCTCGCCTTGTTGTATGGGTGCCGGGATTCCAGTCTGTTTAGACTAGAGGTAACGCTGTTGTAGTGGTGGTCAGTTATGTTTCTGGGCTTTTATTGCAACATATCTATCTCCATAGTGTAGCAGTCTCTTGTCGGAAGCCATGCGGGGCAATTGCAGGCAACCAGTTATGATCCAGAGAGCATTGTTAATGGCACTGCCATTATGGCAGTATCATTGGCATGTGGGCTTCTACAAAACCAGGCTGGGGCACAGTATTTGGCTGCAGCAAAGACCAGGGCTAGAGTGGAGAATCATAGTAGGCTACCTGTTCTTGTACCTGTGTGCATGACTCCTAGGGTCCAGGGAAGTTGGGAGGAACACCATATGCCTTGGGTGTCTGAAAGAAAAGAAAAGAAAAGAAAAGAAAAGAAAAGAAAAGAAAAGAAATTGTGAAATAGTGAAATAGTGAAATAGTTGAGATATCCAACCACAGAGCTACTTGGGGCCTTTAACAAAGTAAGTACTCAACTTTATTTGTAATTTGTATTTTCAATTGCTTCTAAACCAAATGATATGAGCACGCTATAGAGCAGGGGTCTTCAATAGGGGGTCCGCGGCCCCTAGGGGGTCCGCGGAGGTACAGCAGGGGGTCCGCGAAATTATTGCTTGATAAAAATAAAAAAAAAATAAAAAAGATTTCAGAATTCTTTTTTTTTTTTTTGCCATTTTCCACATTCATGTAAAAAAAAATCATGATTCTATCCATTTTGAATAGCTTCAATACATGATTACTATGCAATTGACAGATTGTTGATATTATTGACATTGGTTCTCAGTTAATAAGTAGTATGTTTAGAAATGGTAATGGTACGGCCCACCCTAAAAATATGTCGTAGCCCCGACCCCCCCACCCTACGAGGTGGTAGGGGGTCCCTGCTCCATCTCCCCATCAGTTTGGGGGTCCCCGGCCTGAAAACGTTGAAGACCCCTGCTATAGAGGTAATATGTAATAGAGAGCGGACGGCCCTGCCCCCAGCTATGGATTTTAATGCAAGTTCAATGGAAGCACCCGGAAGACTGCTGGAAGTAGTAGAATTGACCTAAGTTTTTCAGACAAGTATGGCTGCAGGGGTGGAGCCTTCTGCCTCATATCTCTCTTGTCATATCTCCCTGTCATAATGTGGGCGTGTACAACCAATTTCCTGGGCTCAGGAAATGTCGTTTTTTTTCTACGTTTTTCCTCCAGGGCACTCGTCCCTCTCCTCCTATCCGACAGAGGGGCTTCTCTCCCCAGATACCCTGGGGCCGCCACAGGTCGCCGTGTGTCCCTGGCCGCCCCAGGAGGCCCGGACGGACCCCCTGCCACCGGCATAGCCCCCCCCCCCCCCCCCCCCCCTATTGCCTCCTCGCCGTGGTCCCTGTGTCGGGCCACCAAACTTGGCAGGGACCCTGCCGTCAAAATAGTTCCCCCTGAAGGCCGCCCGCCGTACCTCCGCTGGTGTTTTCCGACGTTCTGCGTTCCCCACGGACCCCTGGGGGTACCCATGCACACTTAGCAACCCTTGGCGGGAGATCAGTTGGCTGAGCTCCCGTGGCCCAAGCACATTATAAAATGGCGAATGCGTTATGATTGAGTACATGAGTGCTTATAACTGCAATTATAGCTTACAGTGTTTTATGCATTTCATGATGCATTTAATGCTTTATAACGTGTCATGATTATTGTTATAATCATTAAGTATTCATGACTGTTTATAAATAATACAGTGAATTTATATAGCCTAATTTCATAGAGTTGCGTGAGCTTTTATTAATATGGAGTTGCATGAGCTTTTATCCTGAAAGTTCAAGGCTGGGGGGGACGTGGCTTCTACGCTGCCCGAGGTCACTAGAGAGGACTGAGGGAGAAGACTCCACCCCTGCAACCATACAACCTTGAAAGTTTTAGGCCAATCTTCGACATTTTGCACAAGTGTTAAGCACATAGACATAGAAAGGTAGACGCCTCCTTCGGCTAGGGGGCGTATGCATTGAGCAACTAAGGGAATCTTCATCGCTTCCGTGTTCATTGCTTCCGCGTGCGTCACACATACGGAAGTCGGTAAGCCAACCAGAGGCAGGTGGGGGCTGGTCTTTACGTATGCAGCCTGTAAGAACAGCTGAGCAGCGCAACATCGGAACTGGCTCTGTTGAAATGAATTGTAGTCCTTGGATAAGTACCGGAAAAGACACGCGGTGATTGGCCAGTAGTCATTTTGACTGACAGCGTTCCCTTAGTTTTTCCAGGAAGTCCGGACTAGAACTTTTGCACATCGCTCCAATTAACTGCAGAGGCGAACGAGGCATCTAGCTCTTTATATCTGTGGTACACACGCAGTGGCAGTAGCATTTGCATAAGCATGCGCAGTAGCTGTTAACTGCACTCCCAGGTTTGACCACCGGGCTAAAGCTGCTTCAACGTTCTACCGTGGTTCCTTGGGCTTGGAGCACATGCTTTAGATTTCTTATAAGATATTTCATGTTTGTGTTACTGTAAATTGTGTAATTACTGCCATAACCGTAGAACTGCAACTACAAAAGAAATTGATAATGCTTAGATTGAGCAGAGTACCTACTTATAGTAGATGCTACTGTACATAGGTAGTGTATGACTTAAAAAATCATTCATGCTTTCATTTCTTCAATCAAATAAAAAGTATAATAGTAAACATGTTATTCTTCCCTACACATATAGGCTATTGGTTTATTTTGTTCTCACTATCTGGTGGCATTTTAACACCTAGAAATCTAACTAGGGTATAAATAGAAAATATATAAATAGAAAATATAAATCTAGCTATTCATGGGTTGCATTTGTAGTCCTAAACGTCCATGTTGAGGACCAACACAGGTTTTTCAATGTGTCTGATTGCCACAGAACTAATGTTCTACATCAATCATAACACCTGTGTTGGTCCTCAACATGGCCGGTATAGGACTACAAATGCAACCCATGAATTCAGGTTGTAACACTTCAATATCACTTTCAATTAAACAATCGTTGGTAAAACAATAGCCTACTTGGTGCTCCACCCCACCCCAACAAAACATTGTTTGTGTGTTTATTTATTTTGCACACAGCACCTTCAAGTACTGAGGGCTATTTCAAGTTAATTTCCCTTTCAAATCACTCTCAAGCGCACGCGCGCACACGCACACACACACTCACACACACACACACACACACCCACACCCACCCACACCCACCCACACACACACACACACACACACACACACACACACTATGTAGAGTTGCAACAACACCAACCACTGGCAGCCTATAGTGTGTGCCAACGGTGACGCAATTGTAGTCCTTAGCGGCCATATTTTGGGTCAAAACACAGGTGTTTCAATTGTTTGATTGCATATAACTAATGCTCTACTCCAATCAGAACACCTGTGTAGGGCTGTGTTACTTGACCCAAGAAATGGCCGCTCTTAGAACTACATTTGGCACACCCTATAGGCCTACATCCAAACAGAAAATATTAAACATTAAACTCACCGGGGACATCGCAGCTGTGTTGGCCTAATCTTGAATTATCCTCTTTCTATCTAAAAAATGCACCGTAGACATGTTATGAGCTACTTGCTGTCAATAAATTCCATGCAGGTGATTATTTTTCCAAGCGTTGGAGTTTGGAAGCACTCGTTTTCATAAACGCAATGTCAATAACCAATGTCCTGCTGCCTCCTGCATTATGGCATTAGCCTATGTGACATTTTTGAAACAGGTGGTATGCATGGACCTTTGAGTTATTTCCCACAAGCTCGTCTAGAGTTGCAAATTGCGGCTAGCAGCCTAGCACAGTGAATGTTAACCTATTATATAAATCTTAAACTCTATAATGTTAACTCACCTGGAGAATAAACACAGTTTGAAACTGACCAACGCACATCCACCACGGAACTTGAATGAGTTAATGGTAGGTGGAAAGTCTGGTGACGGAGGTTAGCCTATAGTTAATAATGGTTTGTTTACAGCAGGTGTGGAGAAAGGCAAACAGAGGATTTTAAAGAGCCCGCGTGAAGGAGGCGAGGCGTGTCTAGCTACTTTCTACTACAAGGTCTGCTATAAAAGTTTGAGTCAAAACGGTACATCAGTTGGTTGTTCACTCTAGCAATTAGGAACTCTGTCCACACAGAAGCTCAATGTTGCATCACCACACCAGGAGGGAGTTGGTGGCGAGTTCATCATACCTCATATTTGTATAACTAATAATACACAAAGCATGCAGTAACTACTATACAGTAGGCCTACATACATGCTGTATGCCATATGGCATATCCAGACGTTGACATAAATCAGTCCATGTTAACTGTATACTGTCATGACTCTTTAGCTTAATTTAATTGAACACAGATTCTAAAATGTGGTCCTCCTGTGTTCCTCTGTAGAAAGGTAATTTCAAACTCAGGAGAGGTAAGAGTGACACCTAGTGTGTAACTGAGGGCTTGCAACCCATTGTGTTGCCATAGCTGAGCCTGAACCTGTTTTTTTATGATAGATGAAATGCACACTATCAGAATGGTCACGGACACACCATTAGGAGTCTTTCTTAGACAATATCAGTCAGCAGGGTTCTACTTTCTTTCTTAGGAATCTTAGGAAAACAGTCATTTTAACATTAGCATTATTCACAAAATATAGGCCTACGTCACTAGAGATTCCCCCAAAGCCCAAACAGATAGAGTAAATTATTATTTGACTATTAATATTGTTGTTATTTCAGGAATTAATAAGCTGACTTCAGGGAGTGTACACTGGAATTTTCAATGATATGCTCAAGCCAAAACCAGCAGAGGGTTAAGAAGTTATAAGTGTGGGCTCCTCCAGGCTCCATGTCCTTGGCAGCTGACAGAGTCACTTCAAATTGAACTCAGATGCAGCCAAGTGCCCTCAGACTGATGGACGGTGAGGACACACACTATCTGGAGAGATTGTTTTCACAGTATGCAGAAAGCTAATTACAAGCAATAAATTAATTTCACGCTGCTGCTTTAGAATTAATTGCATCTTTACAGAAGTGACTGAAAGTGAAGGCTCAAGCAGGGGCTGTATGAGTGGTCAGGCAAAGTGCTCTGTTAAATGACAGAGCTCACAGTGTCTCACTGGAAGTTGCTCTAATTGCTGGTAGAGTATTCCTGCCATGCCTCTCACATCACACACAGCACATGCTGCAGTGTACTTTTTTCACATAACAGAAGACATCAAGACAATATATGTGTCTATGTAAACTAAAAGCTATTCAATGATAATTCATGTCAGGTCAGCGTAGTAAGTCCTGGTGTTAAGTGAGTGATACTTGCTTTTGTTCAAATAAGGGTTAAATAGTTCTATATTTTGTGTTTGTTCAGTAACAGGGGTCTCCAAGTCTCTGCAGTTCTTTAGTAAACACAACATTAAAATTCGGGTTCACATACCAATTGTATCCATCCAATTAGGAGAGAGATCTCATTTAGGATATAGGTGAAATTAAAAGTGATTCTGGCAGATTTTGTCTGCTCATTTTTTGTTTTGTTTCAACATAAAAGTGAAGCTGATAAATTATCTTTGTAGGGTTTTTCTATCCTGATAAAATTGGTGTCCTGACCTGAAAATGTATTTTCTGTTTGCTAGAGTGCTGGAGAAATGGGGAGACTCCTGTTACTGAACAAGCAATGATTTCTGAAAGCAATGAATATTTTTACGAATTCTTATGAGGAGGCACTGGCAGTGGCTCAGAAGGACCTTTTGGGAAACGCAAGGTTCCCACTTTTCCCATAGTTCAATCCTGGGGTCCCTCAGAGTTAGTGTACCAGTAAGACTCCCTAATCGGGAGATAAGCGACCGTCAGGTCGCAGAGTGATTTTAGGCCAAAATGTGTAGGAGTGTCCAAAAATGTGTTTGAAAAAATCGGCCTGACGGTGGCGCTATATGGGACAGATCCATGTTGATGAGATGAGTGTAGACATACTGTGTACCGATTTGTGTGATTTTAGGGCAAAATCTGTAGGAGCAGTGTCCAAAAATGTGTTTGAAAAAATCGGCCTGATGGTGGCACTATATGGGACGGATCCATGTTGATGACATGAGTGTAGACATACTGTGTAGCGATTTGCATGATTTTAGGGCAAAATCTGTAGGAGTAGTGTCCAAAAATGTGTTTTAAAAAATCGGCCTGAAGGTGGCGCTAAATGGGACTGATCCATGTTGATGACATGAGTGTAGAGCAAGTGTGTACCGATTTGCGTGATTTTAGGGCAAAATTTGTAGGAGCAGTGTCAAAAAATGTGTTTGAAAAAATCTGCCTGATGGTGGCGCTATATGGGACAGATCCATGTTGATGACATGAGTGTAGACATACTGTGTACCGATTTGCGTGATTTTAGGGCAAACATTTTAGGAGCAGTGTGCAAAAATGTGTTTTGCAAGAATCGGCCTCATGGTGGCGCTAGAAGAGGGCCATGTGAGAATTGATTGGTTGTGGTTTGGCAGGCAAGGAGTGTGTGTGCAAAATTTGGCATGGATCGGGGAAACGGTTTCGGAGATATGAGCAGGGCAAAAGTGTGACGTGTGACACATGTGACGGACAGACGGACAGCTGGTCGAGGTTTTGACAGTAACTGCGACCTGACGGTCGCAAAAAGTGTCCTTGAGCAAGACACCGGACCCCTAATTGCTTCCGATGAGCAGGTTGGTGCTTGCATAGTTTCCTTCGGCGTCTATGAATGTTTGTGTGAATGGGTGAATGTAATGCGATTTGGATAAAGGCGATATAAATGCACCTTTCAGGTGCACCCCCTTTAACAGAACGTTCCCACATGTTTCCCTTGGTGAATGGTGCACCTCCATGACTGACTCCATGACAACTTGTACATTTTCTTTAGTAGCCAATAATCTTTACCCCGTTTTTCTCCTGAATTATTATGTCATTATTCCAATTAATTTCTCCCTGCACACGTTTCTGTGGTGTCACTACTGTTGCACCCAAGGCTACTGACTCACCTTCCATTGAGGAGCCCCCATCGGGAGGATGTAGGGCCTTCGTCCTACTCCTCCCACCCAAAACTCCCTGCTGACAGGTGCCGCCCCAGCCCATAGGAGTACATGTAATGACCAATATCACCCTCCCCTTGCGGCTTCCCTTCCCCGAACATGGGCCAATTGTGTTCGCATAGACGCTCAACACAGCTGGATGCACCACGGTGGATTTGAACCCACAACCTCCGTGGTGGTGGGCAGGGACTTTACCACTGCGCCACCCGAGTGCCCAACTTGTACAATTAAGCCTGATTCATAATTTATCGTACGACAGTTTCACACCTAACAAATAGCAGATCTATTTAACTCTGAGAGTATACAAATGTGGTTCCGTTTGTACACTCTGATTTTACCAAATAAAGTGGGTCATTAAATGGCAGTCTGTAGCCTAAAATGCATGTCAAACAGAGGGTTGTTGATGTTTGAGAATCACTGCTAGAGCAGTAAACATCTTCTCTTATGGGGGTCCCTGGCATATATATTTTCAAATGGGGGTCCGAGGGGTAAAAAATGTTAATTTGGGGGTCCTTGACATGAAAAGGTTTGAGAACCACTAGCCTACACTATTAACTGCACCAGGCACGTGCACACATACTGTAAAGGGGGCTTGAGCCCCTGCCCTTTTATCTGTCTGTAAAAAAGAGCCCTCTACAGACCATGAATGCAAGTAGTGAAAATAGCCGATCTCCAAGCTCACAACGCGCAGGTCTGCTATTTTCAATATTTTCACCAAAAGGCTCTTTTAGATATTTCAGCCCCTGCCTCTCTAACATTCTCTGAACGTCCCTGAACTGCACACGTTGCCCAGGCTGTACAGCCTCAGCAGGTCTCTGTGACAATACATCATAGACATAGACAGGTCATAAACTCTCACACCCACAGCTGATGACATCATATTGACAAACACCTGTACATGTGGAATATTTATGTAGTCCATCGTACAGGCTATACTCACTATATATCACAGTTAGTTACACTTGCTTATGTGTTTAACCACTTACACCATCTAGACTTGTGTTCTTTTTTCTGCCCTACACCAATCTCTTTGCCAAAATTAGCCGATACAAGCTCACAATGCATTTAAACCCAAGAAAGCACAATGGCTTGCTTACATTGGGGTCCTTTTGTACTCAAGGTATGCTGGGAGCTTGTAGATTGGCAATGTTTAGCTAATGTTTCCCCAGAATATGAATACTGGGGTTCAAGTGGTTATTAGGAATTCACCAGTAAGCAGAATTTATTTCCACAGAGAACAATTAAAACATTTTATTTCAACACTTAAAAGCTGTTCATTATTCAGAGTAATTGTGCAAGGAAATGTGGGAATAATGGAATTGTACAGTAATGCACAATATGCTTAAAGCTATGCTTTTTTTTACACAGCTTGTCTTTGTATTATTATTATTATTTTGACTTCAGTGGCTCTAATTGGCCCCAGTGGGAATTTAAGGGTTTAAAAAAACCTTTATGTTCACAACTCATTCAAATCAAATCCTCCCATAATTGTGACAGTATTATTGTAGTATTATTGTAGTCTGAGCAGATAACATTGTTGTATTTTTTAACAGGATATCAATGTTTGATCATAAGGAGCGACGACTTCATCCTGTCATCAATGGTGCTCTTCACTGCATTAATATGACAGATGGACCCTCTAATCATATTTTCAGCTTCAGAATTAAATTAATCAAACTGAAACACACAGCAAAATGAACGAGTAAACTCGACCCATTTTCAACACTTACAGACGTTACAGAGCTAAATTAACACTCAGCGCATGCTATTTGACCCAAATATATAAAGCACATTTTGAATTGTTCATGAACACCAATGCTTCTTCTAAATTAGGCACATGCTCAATAATACATAATCTTCCTAAGCCTAATACGATCACAAAGTCATGGGGAATTAGAATTTGTTTCAAGTATTAGTTTCAATTGATTTGATACTGTATTATTTATTGATGCTCCTGCATAATGCAGATAGGCTTGTTATCTATAAATCCTCGCCATCCTAATTCCAGAGTGGATGTTGTGTGACCCAACTAGGAACTTGTGGCTTGCTGACGTGTTTGGAATGGCAGCATATCTTGCACTGTCCCTAGCTGCCTATGAGTGGAGCTAAACATTAACTAATGGGTGAAGAATTGGATGGATGATGTCATTGCCATTGTACAAGTCAACAAAGTCAGCGAGAGTACCACACCCACTGAGTCATTCAATATGAAATTCCTGGGCTGAACCACTGTAGTGTAAATGAATGAGAGCAGTATATCCTTCCACTATGATTCCTAATAGTGTTACTATCCACAGTACAGGGTTTTGGTATCAAAAAGGCATCTTCATAGAACTTTAAGAAAAAATATAACTGTATCAAAAAACATATTTGTGTAATAACAAAGTAACACACAGGAAGCATAGTAGTATACAGTAGTTGAGCTGCAATATACAGTACATTAAGCTGATCATGAAAATGTTCTACAGTATATCAGGCCGACTATATCTTCTGTTCCCAAATCCATTTGCAGTCAATGTAATTTACTATAATTACAGCGCGTTATGAGATAGAGACATATATCGCCATTACCACCTCCTACTGTGCACTAATGAAAACAAACCATAATGGTTTCCATTGCATGGGTACAGCTACAGTTGGTAACAGCTCTGTCTGTGACTTTTTCCACTCTAGGCCTTGAGAAATGGCTTTCTGGTTGGTCTTGATGAATAATACATTTCTTTCTTGTCACTCATGCACGCTGAGATAAGCCCAGGCAATCTGTTTTCACTCCTCCCAATCACACCCCTTTTGCTGACTTTCCACGAATCAGCATCAGTCTGTCTCATCAGCCTTAAGGTTCCCACACAAGCTCAAGCTACACCCGATTGAACAGTCAGCATAAAGTATACATTTGCAACACTAAGGCACTTTGGTATTCCACTGTAATGTGGGGTTGTACGATCATCTTTAAACATGCGATGTGTCATCTCTAAGCAAGTAATTTGAAATGAAGCACAGAGCAGTCAGTGCTAAATAAAACTAGGCAAGTGCACAGGCACTTCAGCATACGCAATGACACCTATTCGAATAGCTACAGTAAATAGAAAAGTGGAATAAAATGTTCCACTCAACCTGAGATAAGCCAACATTTACATTATGCCTAAAGAACCTAACCTATAATAAACCATGTACGCCTTTAAAGTGGCATTACAAATGCGCTACTCTTATCCTGCAAAACAAACACAATTTACATACATATCTACAGTACATAAAAATCAAGTTAATAATTTCCAGTGCAAAAAGGCCTTATCAAAAGTCCTCTACAAGGAGTACAGTGTGCTAACACTTAAGGGCTTGATATACACTGAAAATAGCGGACCTACAAGCTCACAACACATAGCAGCAGGACGCATTGTGAGCTTGCAGGTCGGCTACTTTCAGTGCGTGATACCGCCACACAACTACAGCACATATAAGTCCGGCTTTACAAGACCCGTTCATATGATTGTCTCCTTGTTGTCCAGCATCCTACCGCGTAGCAAGAGTCCACTATTCCATTCTACGCACGACCCTGTGCATCCTGTGCAATTAAAATAAACACTGCCTCGGGTTGCATTGTTCATTTCTTAGTGCAGACCTCTGCCAGAGTTTTGAACTTTGGCCCTAGCGTGTCCAGGAAGCTGAGGTCATCGCTGTTGCCTTGGTCACTGCAGCAGCCCACAGAGCCAGCTGGGGAGCCCACCCCCTCAAAACCGTAGGAGTGGAGGATGTCGTCTGCAAACCGCCCCTCCTCCTTCGTCCCCAGATAGGCCAACTTCTAAAAGACAAAGCAGACGGGAGAGGAAATGTGTTATTAGTCCTTGTGGATTAAACCCGGGGTTGCTGACCGATGGGAGGGGAGATATTACACCATGTGATATTATGGAATTGCTCAGGATATGACCAGCGGATATTACTCGGCCAACACAGACAAACATTCCACCGACGAGTTGAGAAACAATAACTTACAGAGAGAGAGAGGAGCCTATGATGGTTCAGCCAATAAGAGATTACATTACACATGAGAGTTGCCTTTGGTTTTTCAGATAAGAAAGTTATTAAACCTCACAGAGTGAAAGGTTTGCTCATCGAGATGTGTTTACAACACACTGGAGTTCCTGCTCTCATACAATGTGGTGACTTCCACTATTGGCCCAGGTTTATTCATTTCCACATTGGTCATTCCAGCTCCTGCTGCATGCTGGATGAGTACTCAGGCAACTCAAAATTTTAAAAGAAATAAAAATAAAGATTACCTGCTGTATGAAGCGGCCATTTGTTAGCCAGGTGTGATGAGCTGTGGCGTTATCAAAGAGTTGTCCATTGCCGAAAGCCACATTGCTGTTCACAAACTGACTGCTCCAGTGATGTCCAGTACCAAACTGTCCAGTACCAAACTGTCCAGTACCAAACTGCCCCACGTCCTGCTGGGTAGAAATGTAGTCGTTCCCCCGGTCCGTCATCAGAAGCCCATTGGGTTGATTGTCCTTAACGCTGAGGCCACCAACTGTGCTGGAACTCTTGTTTCCCACCCACTGTGCGTCAAGGAAGGAGCCCTTCACTGGTGCTTCAGTGGCAACAGAGGGTATGAGGAGCATTGAATCCTAAACAGACAAAAAGATATACAATCAAATCAAATTCCCAAACGCTTAAGCCTTATAGACGCCCTATAGACTTTCTCAGAGATTTCTCAGAGCGTCAACCATAACTGTGGTGTCATGCGGCACCTCTTCACACAGCGACACAGCAGCTACACTGCAGTGCTCTGGAAAATGGTCTACTGTAAGAAGACTTATAAAGACTATAATGCAGGGGTCTTCAACAGTGGGTCCGGGACCCCTAAGGGGTCCTCAGAGTTACTACAGGGGGTCCTCCAAATCTTTGTGTGATATATTTTTTTTCCCTATTTTCAATATTAATCACTTGAACCCTAGCATCCATATTCTGAGAACTTTAGCCAAAAATAGCAGATCTACAAGCTTGTAGATCAGCTATTTTTGGCAAAGACGTTTCGTGTAGAGGGGAAAAAGAGCAGACTAAGTACAGAGTGAAAGGTCAAGTTTATTAAATATTGACGGTTCAAATGGTTAAATATCTGGAAACACACATTTAGATGAACCCAAAATACACTGATGATTGTGCTGTCAAACAAAACTATGTGGAATTAGTTTATGCAGGACATGGGAGTCAAGTTGCCGCCCAGCTGTAGTCAGAGGTCAGTCAGCTCTGTTTTCATTCCTCACTCTCATATCTGCTGGTCATTACGTCACACTGTCATACTCCAATCAAAGCGCTCACTCAGTAAGAAGGCTCCTTTAAATACGTCTCGCTTTCTCTACCTATGCTTGGTTCTGAAGCTTCAGAATCATTCGCTGCTAGCTGCTGCCCTCCTGCACCCCAGCCACCACCTTGCACGATCAGTCTGGCTAAGCTCAATACTCGTGATTGTCTGATTAAGTTGATTGTCTGATTAAGTTCATGTCATGTATTGTGAAGCTCAAATACTGTGACTTTATTGCTATTGTTCTGCTATTGTATCCCTATGGGGGGGTATTGCTTAAGGGGAACAACACACACCGGACGCGGAGGCGGCGCGGAAGCGCCGCGTCAAAACATACGGCCCCATTATTTTCAATGAAATAACCCACACCGGCGGCGTCAGGCGCGCGCAGTCGCGGGTCTGCCGCCTCGCCTGCCACGCTGATACGCCGCTGTTCTATTTTTCCAGCGTTGCCGCGCGTTGAACATGTTCTCCCATGGTGGCAGCGCGTCGCGTCCAGTTGGGGTTACCGCGCGGCACTTCACGTACATCGATACCGCGACGCGACGCTGCGCAGCCGTTCGCGTTCAGTGTGTGCTCCCCTTTAGCGTTCCCTGTTTTTGCTTAGCATGCTCAGAAAAGCTTGCACAAAATTCAGGGGACGTCTCCAAACACTGAGCCCTTTAAACGCCAAGATTAACTGTATTCCATTTACCGGTATGTAATAAAGGGTTAAATCTACTTGACGTGAATGTTCCTGACTAAACTGCATTCATTACTTCATGTATACACCTACTGTACATACAGTACCACTGCCACCCATCCGATGCGTTCATTATTACATGTATACACTACACTCATTATTACATGCATACACCTACCACTGCATCCCCAGGGGCCTCCGTGTTGGATTTCAGCAACACACCACCGCTGTCTCCCAGATCCTCGAAATCCTTTGCCTGAGGCTTTGTCACGCAGAAGAATGCACAGCATATACCTGCGGAAGACAAGTACACCTCAGCTTTTAGAATGAGTTCAGCTGAAGTAGGCTATACTTCCCCTGGTAAACAGCCGGTTGTGTGTGTGTGTGTGTGTGTGTGTGTGCGCGCGCGTGTGTGTGTGTGTGTGTGTGTGTGTGTGTGTGTGTGTGTGTGTGTGTGTGTGTGTGTGTGTGTGTGTGTGTGTGTGTGTGTGTGTGTGTGTGTGTGTGTGTGTGCGCGTGCGCGCGCGCGTGCGTGCGTGTGAGAGGCATTACAAGAGCAAGATCAATGCATGTTACATCATTCCACCTGCTATGCAGAACAATCCCAAGACATGCTTCCGTTGCTCTGCATAACTCTGTGACAACGAGAAAACCTAACTTAATATAAAAAATGTCCAACCTTACAGCACTGTATGGATGTACATTCTGTATTTTGTTAAACTTCCCCTATGTCTTTCTTTAATACAGGCTGGATGAACGATACGGCTTAATAAAAAATACTGTAGTATTGTAGAAGTACAGTAGTTGGACTCACAGAGCAGTAAAAGCAGGGCCAACGCCAGCAGCATAGCGAGGACGCCCCACACCCCCAGTGATATGGACCTCTTTTTGTCCAAGCAGGCACCCTTCCAACACTGGCAGATCCTCACTGTGGCCATCTGTGTCCTACCACTGCCCTGTAGATCTTTCACCATCAGAGGGACGGTGTATCTCCCCGTAGGAAGATCTCTGGTCTGCTGCAACGTAGCCGCTGTGTCTGATAAAGAAAACACAAGGTTTTAGTCCACAATGAGACATACTGTACCTGTACAACTGGAAAGAAGGTGTATGTACTGTAAACACAAAATGAAGCCAAATATTGGTGTCCTGTAATCTCTTTGAGAACAAATCAACTTTGGAAAGTTAGCGACGTTAGGAGGATAGTAAACCAATCACACACTGAATCCTGGTGATGTTATTTAGGTAATGGTGGAACACTTCAATGCTGAAGTTAATATTCCAGAGGATATGATAAGTCTTATCTGTTCATTAAGAATGCCAATGAAACCATTAGACTGTTTTCCCAGTCAACCCAGTGTATCATCCCACTTAAAAGACATGCATGCATTTACATTGAAAGATGAGATAGAAAGATAAGGAAAGCAATCTCAACATAACCACCTACCATTCAACTTATTCACAGTCCATTTGTCGTCATGCTCTTCCGCCAACTCAAAGCTAAACGGGCCAGCAAAGGGAGACTGGTCTTTGTCCTCGGCCACGACTGGCACAGAGCCTAGTTCACCTTCCTTCTCACAGACCAAAAGCTCAGTGGTGGGAAGCTCTGGCACTTGATCATTGGCATCCTCCACCTGAATAATGACTGTTCCTGTACCTGTCTTAGAGCCTGAAATCACACAAAGACACGTTTGGTAAGATTAGTCACCTACTGTATGCGAGTTGGAACTGGTTGATTTAGAGCAGTGGTTCCCAAACGGTGAGCCATGAGAGAAGTCCAGGTGTGCACTCAAGAGTCATTTCCCAAAACAGACTCTAAACAATATTTTACCAGTTTCAACCAGGCATGCCTGTTTTGGGCATGGCATTGCAGCTGAACATTTTAAATCTAGTTTGTTTTATTATTTATTTTCCCATTAATTAAAAAAGATAATGAATATAGACAATTTACCAGCTCAGAATGCAAACTCAAAATGCATTGGATCACAACACATTGTGGGCTTATAGAACTACAATTTTTGCTATGAATAGAGGTTTTCCTTGAGATTTTACTTTCTCATCGGTGTGCCTTGGTTACAAGTACAACACATTTTGAAAACAACTGATCCCACTGAGGCCATAACACATAATACCGAAATAGTGACTGCGTGACACGTTGGCATTCGCTGTCTCAACAGAATGCACCAGACCAAATCTAGGATAGGAGCCAGACATTAGGCAACAACACACCAAAACATTTATGAGTAACCAGACATGTTGCTCTAAGGTGAAAAACCACACCTCATGCTCTCTGTCATAAAACAGTGAGAGTGGAAAGACATGGGTGGAACTGGGTTTGGCAGCTGAGACAAAATCACCAAAAAGAGAGGTTTAGCTTATAGACACTCTCATTATACCAATGTAATTGTTGGTATAATTATTATGACATGGTGCCATATTATGAGGGACAAAGGAATTATGTTTGTGGTTTCTCCCCAAACCCAACGTATTTAACTGGTGATGCCATGCCAAGAACGTTGCGTAAACAAACAGGGAATTTGCTGGAGGTTATACTTATCTGAACAAGTTTCTTGCCTGCTTAGTTAACGAGTAACAGTTTGGAAAGCAGTGCATAAAACACTGACTATGGCATGGGAAATGACTTACTGCTGTCCACGGCCTTCATGGTGATGTTGTAAATGCCGTCCTGGACAAAGTGAGACTCTCTGTCAATTGTGTTTGCAACCTTCAACTGTCCTGAATTTGCATCTACATTAATCCACGATGCTGGGTCCGTCACCTTGTAATACCTGAGAGGAGAAGAGGACAAAGAATCCATGTATCATTAGCCCATTATTTTTGTCGGTGGTGAAAGTCTGCCCTCTAGTGCTTGTAAGAGGTAGAAACAAAAGTATATATATATTTGTCTTGCACAGAGCTACAACTCCATCTTGTGTTGAAATATGTATCATCACTGCTGGGCAGAAAATGTGTAATGTTTCTCTATATTTCATCTTTCTGGTTCACGCATTCATTGTTTTCACTTATTCATGTGACATTGTCATGCAAAGAATCAACACTGTGAGCTGGTAGATTGGCTGTGTGGTTGAGACCGTCTGTTTGTATTTTTGTATTATTATTATTTTGTTTTTAAATAAATATCTTATCAGTTAAAAGTATTAAAAGAATAATAAACATTAGATGCATTGCATTGGAAATGGAACACATGTTCTTGTTTTCTGTTTCCTGAAAAGTAAAAAAGTATTGACATACAAAGATTCCACCCAACAGCAACAACCAATAAATGTCAAAGCCTTCACCATAGAACGCAACATGAGATTGCATTACTGCAAAGCCAAGTCGACAGGGTGATAATGCTTACTTGATGCCCGCGCTACTCTTGGTCTCAGGATCCAGAGCTGTGTAAGTTCCAATCAGAGTGCCATTTGGTGTGTTCTCCTGGACAATGAAGCGCACAGTGGGAGCGGTGAATTGTGGGCCCTCGTCGACGTCAGCCACAGATACATCCACAGGTATGGAGGCCCACAAGGCCTTGGCACCGTTCAGTTCAGCTTCGTTACGTGCCATGATCTCCAGTTTGAGGTTTTTGGTCTTCTCATAGTCTACGGGCTGGGGAAACATGTAGGCATGTGTTGAAAAATGTATACAAAACCCTATATCACCATGTAATAGCCATGTCTGCCATGTTTAGGTATTCCATTAGTTCAGTGTCATTATAGACCCGATTTCTTTCATTAAAAACAAACCAAAGGGAACAATTTAAAAAAGGCTGCAATTTAATGTTTGCTCACCTTTGTTGTGTAAAGAAGTCCGTCATTAGTTTTGGGATCTCTTTCAATTCTGAAAATACCATCTTCGTTTCCCTTAGTGATCACAAACTGAGAATTCCAGTTTGTTGTGTTTATTAAATCCTTGTCTTCAACCGGAATCCGAAGGATTAGACCTGGATTTTGGTTCTCCTTAATATTCACAGCATACTGGTAGAGACAAAGAAAATGTTGAGAGTGGGTTATTTATGTGAAATGAGCACTCACAAGGGAGCTGTAATGCCTGATTTATAATTAGTTGTGCACAGAAGAAAAGTGAAGATCTACACGCTCTCAGAACATATCGCTGTGAACTTGTAGATCTGCCATATGCAGACACCAATGCTTAACTGAGGATAAATCACCAAAGACGCCTGCTCGTCAATTGTTTGTCATGTCAGGAAAGAATGTCACAATGTGTAAGAGGGATTCCTTCACAGTGGTTTTGACTGAGCTATTCAAAACAACAACTGAACACTTACAGATGTCTTTGTGAAAGTGGGAGGATTGTCGTTGATGTCGCCCAGTGTAATGGTGGCTGTGGCCGTGTTGGACAGACCCCTCGGGTCACCATTCATGTCTTTGATCTCAACCGTGGCAAAATGCTTGTCTTGCACCTGAAGCAAAATCATAATAATAACTTTTCATACAGCCAAGTGCATTATAACAGGATTATGAGAAGTAATGAGAAATGATTCCAAACAAATGGACACAGATAAGACAGCATGCTTTGCCATTGCACACCAACTATCTTAAACTAAACCAAAAATAACTGATTGTTAACGCAACGATTGTCATATATTACTGAGAAAACCACCGAAGCAGTGAACATAGGCCCTCACCTCTCTGTCCAGTTGGTTGGTTAATGTGCTGATGACACCTGTCACTGGGTTGATGGAGAACAGGTCTCGTCCAGACAGGATTGAATATCTGATCCTAACATTGTTTGTGTTTTCCTCATCTCTGTCAGTAGCATTCACTTTCCCCACCTGTGTGCCTGTAGTGTATAAAGGGTTTTGGGTTAATCTGTGATCAATACTGATAGTCTTGTGGCATATACTGTACACCAGGGGTCGTCAATGTTTTCAGGCCAAGGACCCCTTAGTCGAGAGAGAGATGAAGCAGGGACCCCCCACAATAACCCATAGATACCATATAGTTTAGTTTCATCATTTGACAGCACAATCATCAGTGTATTTTTGGGTTCATATAAATTTGTGTTTCCAGATATTTAACCACTTGAACCGTAAATATCTTTCACTCTGTACTTAGTCTGCTCTTTTCTCACAGCGTGAGGCGTTGTGAGCTTGTAGATCGGCTATTTTTGGCAAAGAGGTTTGGTTCTCAGAGTTGGTTCTAAAGTGCTCAGAATATGGAGGCTAGGGTTCAAGTGGTTAATATAGAAAATGAGGGAAAAAAGCTTCTATCACACGAAGATTTGGAGGACCCCCTGTAGTAACTCTGAGGACCCCCTGTTGAAGACCCCTGCTGTACACAGTATACAGGCATAATACAGTTGTGTTTCTTACCTGCGCTGCTCTGCTCCAGCACTGTGAACTGGAGTGGGCCGGTGAACGTTGGCTTGTTGTCATTCTTATCAAACACAACCACAGCCACAGGCAAAGGATCGTCTCTCTCTTGGTGGGTCTCTCTGTCATAAACGTGAGCTGTAAACTGCACAGAAAACACTAGATTTAGCTGGTGGTGTGTGTGTGTGTATGGTATTGTGATACCCAAAGTCCCAAGCTAGATCGGGTACCACAGTAACAGTATCATGACAGCTTTATTTAGATGTTCTAACACATTGTGCCTTTCAGTAATGATCAATAGCTGTGGTATGAACGACCACCTGTAGTGTAGACCTATGATCAGTCTTATCAATACGGTGGTCTTCTACAGTAGGCTACATACTTACCACAAACTTGGGGTACTCCTCGCGGTCGACCGCCCTGTGCACCGACAGCATCCCCGAAAACTTCTCCACACTGAACAGACCCACCGGGTGCTCCGTAACACCAGGTCCACTGATCGTGTAGTACACGTTGTAATGTTGTTCAGCCGTTGATCCAATCTGTACGCAGGAAATACAAGGGGTTAACGTTCTTTGGGTGTGTTTCATCTAGGTTAAAGACAAAAGCCATACTACCACCGCAGAACAGCGATAGGTACATTTGTTAATTCCCAGGCATGTTGTAACTGATTATGTGCAGTTATAGAGTCGGGTGAGGAGCTCCAAGTCGCTATACTGTACATAGAAACCAAATAGTCAAGGCGTGTCTGGGTGTGTGAGTCCTTCTTTGTGAGAGATACTGTATACAGTAAAAGTAAACATGGTAGTACTAGTAGACAGCATACAAGTCATTCAAATGTCAAAGGCATGAATATTTGACAAATAGGCCTACTGTATTGTTTTGAAAGAAATGACATTAAATACTTAGCTTACCCTGTCTATTTGCTTAGGAAATGGCGGGACATCGTTTTCAAATATTTCAAAAGGTGGAACACCCCAACGTCGTTTGGACCTCTTCAGGAAGGCCTGCTCTGGCGCATATCATAAACATATTATTAGAGTATTAACACGGAATAGGACTTTCTTTGTTTATGCCTACAATAGAATCACTTTAATCTCTCACCTCTCTTTTCATAATGTTTCTGTGAAGGAGGTGAATGACCATTTCACTTGTGTTCCCGCTGGGGTCCTGCGCCCAGACTGAGAAGGTTTGGCCCTCATTTGGCACCGTGGTTGTTGTCACCACAGTGCCATCACTCCCCACCATAAAGGCCGGGTCACTGGACCAGAAGATCTCACAGTGGTCATGAAGATCAACTAAAGTTGGAGTGGGAGAAATGGACTTAGAATAGAATGCTACTGTTGCTATGTGCTTTCCATCATTTGTATCATTTAAAGTGTCTGTCTCACTAAGGTATGTGCTATTAATTAATATTCCACAGAACCTCAAGCTATATTATTCACTAATAGTCAGTTTATATTGTGCTGGTGATCTAATAGAAAATAATAGACTTATTATTATTAGCATATAGGAATATTGAATTGCATACAAAGAAACATCAAAACAGTGAGTGGTACATTATAGACATTTTAGCGTACCTTTTGAAATCACATAGTGTGCTGGTATTGACTGTGGCACTGATACTTGTATGGAACTGGAGAGAAAGCAAGACTCCGAAAGAGACATCTATAGAAAACGAACAAAATTAGAAAAACATTAGTGCAGGCATGCAGCTTGTAGATCTGCTATTTTCAAAAGATGTTTAGTTAGTACATTTGAAATCTTGAAATGGGATATTCTGCGTATCGAGTATTTTTACTTTTTGTACTTTAAGTACATTTTGATAACAATACTTTTGTACTTTTACTCAAGTACATTTTGAATTCTGGACTTTTACTAGTAATAACAGTATATCTACACATTGCAGTATTGATACTTAAGTGTAAAACATTTGTAGCCTACTTTTTCCACCAGGGAAACTCCCTATGGACCAGTATAGCAGGTGGGCTACGCCATCTGCATGCCCAAGCAGCAGATAACAAACCAAAGTAAAAAGTGTAGGTGGGATGATTTGCAAGTAGTTTAAACAAATCATATAAGCTTACAGTTCTTAAAACGGTAGGTCTACACAAAGTCTATACAAAGTAGGCTACGAGTAGTACAGTACTTACCAATAACACGCAAATGCAGAAAATGAAATATCCCCTCATTTTTGGTAAAAGTTGTTGTAGTACAGTAGGTACCGAGTCCACCGGGTCTATATAGTAGCCTACGTAGGCTACAGATGTGAGCTTTGTGAGAATCAGTGATTCAGAGTTACTTTGAATCGTGATTCAGAGTTACTTTGAATCGGTAGAGTAATCGCCTCGTAGCTACTGACTCTGCGCTATGAATCTACACTGTACACTCCAGGGCAGGCAGTTCAGGCTGTAAGTGACCGCCTGTTCAGTGCCCTAGAATCCGTGACGCACTCTGTTGTCTGACACCCCGACGACACACCTTGACTGCTCCTGTGCTCCACCCATAGGGCTCCACCCTGTACACTGGTTCATTACGGTAAGAGAGTGCACAGCCACACACTCACACACGCACGCACACACGCGCATATCTCGACCCGAACGTCTTTGTTTCCTCTTTTACATTATCCATTTGTAACGATTCAGATGCTAAACTCTGGGGTTACCAGCAGGGGGACACATTTCACCAGAAGTATTTACTTTTGCATTATTTTATTTAATATTTTATGTTATTTTGTGTAGACCACAGTCACCACCATCACCACACAGAGATCTATAGGGCTATGTGATGCAAACACTCTCTCTCTCTCTCTCTCTCTCTCTCTCTCTCTCTCTCTCTCTCTCTCTCTCTCTCTCACACACACACACACACACACACACACACACACACACACACACACACACACACACACACACACACACACACACACACACACACACACATACTAGTTAAAAAGGACCCCAATTGAAACAAGCCCAAAAGCTTTTTTGAGGTATCCTTTTTGTTGACCTTGTACCAGTGTAGTCATGAAATTGTGCCTTTTCCTATGCAAACTTTATTAGTCTTCACTCACTATATATATAGGCTATATATATAGGTCTATATACCGGTAAATACACACATACGTAAGTATTTGTATAAGTATTTGGACATCAACAAATATATTTTCCTCCGTTATTCTCTACCATATTCCATATCACATGACATATTGCAATTTTATATATAATGGGGCCTAAATGTGTTTGTTTGTTTGTTTGTTTGTTTGTTTGTTTGTTTGTTTGTTTGTTTGTTTGTTTGTCTTTACAGAAAAAAAGTTACTTTTTGGATTGTGAAACCATTCTCCAGTAGCCTCCATGTCAGAGAGGATGATCCCTGTCTGCCCCTCCTCGCTGAGCCTTCATTCCACAGCAGCATGGTGGTAAGCAACAGAAATGGACTCCTCAATAACGCCACAGGAATGTGAGCTCATGTGGGGGAGGCTTCGTTTACACAGCAGAGCTCACATTATCTCCATAAACCTTTGATAAGACTGGAGTGTTCCTGCTCTGCTACAATGAGCCTGTGTCCTCTAATGTTCTTTGGACAGGGAGAAGAGGAGACCCTCATTTAAATGCATTGACAATGGAAAGGAAAATCCCAAAGAACTGAGAGAGGAATGGAGGAAAACACAAAATTGTCTGCTGTGGGCCATGGGTGTGGACATAATGAAAGGGCTTGAGGGGGAATCTAACACTATAATGCAAAACAGGCAGCGAAAAACTGCCCCTTCTTTCACTCTGAAGCTGAAGTGGAAGTACATTTTTTTTGTCGAGTAGCCTAAAGTCTATATGCATGAATTCTGCTCTGGACAGTTTATAAAACATTTCTGATGACACTCCGCTAGTACGCTCCCCCACATTTGTCATGCACAGTGACTATAAAATTCTTAGATTAGGTTTCTCAAACAGATATTCAGTAGAATTGTTCATTGAATTATGCCTCCCTCTCTCACTCTCTCTCATCTATTGTCTTAGATACATAGACTGATAGAAATGTACGCCTATAGGGCACCATACATTCTTCTTTGACGTAAACTCACTAATCCATCTCTGTCCACACCATCCAATAATTCAGATGAAAATCAGGAAGTATTGGGTGGGGCACTGTTGTCATGTGTGTTGAATGCCAGACAGAGTGACAATGACAAATGTTGCTTTGGCTCTTAAAATGTAACTTTAGAGATTGCGACACAGTAAATGATATGCATATGATGCATCACAATATCCCGTAAGCCTGCTTTTCAACATTTATCCAGACCAGAACACAAACGTTCAGTGCTGTTGTGGTGCAGCACTTTTCTCAGCTGTAGACTTGAGACAATATTCAAGTCAGACTTAGGTGAGAAAAAAAACTTGATGCGTCTTCAAGTTCATTTATTGTTTGTCCCCGAAGGGCGATTTGGTTGCAGCAATATATAAAAGCATACATCTGTCACAAAGACACATAAAAACACATAGGACACATCTAGCAATAAAAACAGGGTAGTAGTTCATGATCTCAGCCAGAAGTAAAGAAAACAAAAAAGAAAAAGCAACAATCATAGGCCATATATCTTACATGATGTATAAAGAACCATGCAACTTCAAATGTATCACTGCTGGCCTACTACTAGCCTATGGTTTTGTGCACAGTTCTCCCTTTTTTTGTTACGTTTGTTTGGAGTAACCATAGTAACTGGCTGGGCACTGCCAAACTGGCATGGATTATCAATCATTGGGACGGACACACACACACACACACACACACACACACACACACACACACACACACACACACACACACACACACACACACACACACACACACACACACATCCTTATCTTTCCCTCATTATCCTTCATTATTTCAATTCATGTTAATCTTACTGCAACAATGCTGAAGAACCAAAACCAATCCAATAATTGTGTGCCAGTACATTTTTTGAATCTTGTTGCAGAATACTGTATGTTATCTGTTATTTGCTTTCTCTGTTGAGAAAGTATGCCCTAGACAGGCGTGGCCATGGGGTCACTCGGGTTGCCATAACTACCAGACACACCCAATACTGCATGTCAGTTACTGTAACTACTGTACTCTATACCACATTTTAATGTGATAACATATACATACAGTATACTTGATTAAAAGGTCGATCAAATATGTTTTATCAAGTTTTTTTTAATTTATTTTTATTTTTTTTATAAAACTCATTTTGCTGTACTGTACACTATACATGCTGTTATCTGTTGAACTAGCCATGGTTAATGATTGGTGAATACACAGCCAGGACAGTGAATGTTATATCTATTTCTTCACTGAAAAATCCATTCATATTTGTGTTTTTGGATATTGCATTGGCAATGATGTGCTCGAAAAGGAATAAACCATGAAGGCTGAACACATCTGTTTGCAATAGACCTGTGCAATCCTCTGATATACTGTAATCAGACAAGATAAATCTAGCATTTCCCACCCACACCTTCAGTCTGTGGGAGGGAGTGTTGTAATGGGACCAGTTTAGTAAGGAGTATCCGTAACTTGGCAAGCTGTATTAATGCTAAATCTGACATCACACTGTAGTCTTGTACACAACACACACACACACACACACACACACACACACACACACACACACACACACACACACACACACACACACAGTACACAACTTGCAGTACAGGTAAAACGTGTTATAGTAATGTCCAGCTGCATGGTCAAGCTGGTTGGTTATCGGGGTTAATCAGAGACCCTGGTCTGAGTGCACAGTGGGAATTTCACGGCCGTAGGTGAAGTTTTGCAAATGGGTGTGAGCCTGAGGGCACCAGACAACACCCAAATATAGGATACTTTTTATGTTGTATATCAAGAACATAAATTGGTTCTGAAATCATAAGCAGATGCTATTTTTGTTTAATCTCAATACAAATGTGTGACTTCATCTCTCACGTATGTATATGGATGTTTCTTAAACACAATACATTACATATTAATCTAAACGTAATCTTTGTACCTCACCAGAGACAGCTTCAGGACGTATATAGGATATCATTTTAAATGCAGCATTAGCCTACAAGTCGGAATTTGAGGTTGAAATGATGCAATAAGTTCAGCTGAATGAGTGTGATTTATGTAAGCCAATATGTTTATTCTGCATTTTATGTTATTATAATTCACTACTTTTACCTTAGCCTAATTGTGTCTTGCAGTTTTGTGTGACCTTTATGTAGGTCTACATTTATATAAATTAGAATTTGGGCAGCCGAGTGTCTAGGTCGGAGACCGCCGCAGACCGGCATACTCGGGAACGATGTAAATGGGGAATGAATGCCCCACCTTTTAATGCAAACCCCATTATACGCCTGTGTGCATTTATGCCCATATATGGAGATATCTGTATCTGTCTGTGTGCGTCCATTTTATGCCCATATATGGAGATCTCTGTATCTGTCTGTCTGTGTCCCTTTTATGCCTGTATATGGAGATCTCTGCATCTGTCTGTGTCCCTTTATGCCCATTATCCTATAAAGGAGTTCGCTATAAACAATGTTGTCAGTAATGCCCTTGTCATTATCCGCAATGAAAACTTTTACAGCGCTGGCTCTCTATCCTCTGGAGAAGGCGGTGTAGAGTTAGCCTGGCGGGGCCTGACGTCATACTGCGTTCACTCACTCATTCCTTCCCAGAAGGAATGAGAGATGACGTCAGGCCCTGCCAGGTTAGTATAGAGTTGGCCATGAGCGAACAGGTTGAGGCAAGTAGATGCCAACTCGTTCATTCTCTTGGCCATGACCTTATTGATGGTAACAGAGAAAGCTAAGCGGATAGGGAACTGTTGAAGGTGAAGGGAAGCTCACCTCTGTCATTGTGAGGTATTCTAGGTAGGAAGATTGTTTCACCCCTGTTTGTGCCTACTGCAATGTCACACTCAATGACTCTGTCCATCATTTGCATTACCACCATTCTGGTGCCATTCTTGAGAGTGCAGTCTCGGAACCTGCTTGCAGGTTTCTACTTGAGGTTATGATCAGGGATTCCAGAGGGTGTCAGCTAAGAACGTAGGTAAAGATCTGAGCTATCTACATGCGAAAGTTGGAGTCTGTAGAACCAACCATGTGCTGTGAGGCACAGATTTTTACAGATGGCCAGTCAATTTGCACAGCTCATTGCGGCCTCGGCATCAATTAATAGTAGTCAGGAATGATAATGTTATTTTATGTATTCATTTCAAAGATAGAGTTCCACTGAGCAATTCAAACGAGATGTGCAGAAACAGTGAACCCCAATCAAGAAATAATAACTTATAAATGTGATATAGCAGATAGCAGTTCTTATTCTTTTTTTCTTTTTTTACAGATGGCCAGTCAATTTGCACAGCTCATTGTGTGAGTGTGTGACGATGTCTTGCGCCATATCACCTAATGACGTCATATATGACATCACAACACCAGCAACTTTTTAGTAAGAAATTTGACCTGCCTCTGCCTGCCCATAGCAACATCCCAGGAAAATGAGTTGACAACTCTGCTTCCTGCAAACAACCAGGTGTAAAGTAGGCCTAACTATAGCGTACCTTTACTCAAGTAAGTTCTATACTTCAGTACAATTTTGAGGTGTTTTTTAGTTTATTGGAGTATAGGCTACTTAGGACCTACATCTCAGAGGCTAATATTGGACCTACATCTCAGAGGCTAATATTGGACCTACATCTCAGAGGCTATATTGTAGGCCTACTTTTACTTCACTACAATTATTTGAAAACTTTAGTTGGGATAATGGCTATAGACTTTTTGCAGATAGGCCTAGACTAAATTATAGCCTAATATTAGGCTTTAAACATGAACCACTTTGACTTTAGCCCTACTGTAGGCTACAGACAGCTTCAGGACGTATATAGGATATCATTTTAAATGCAGCATTAGCCTACAAGTCGGAATTTGAGGTTGAAATGATGCAATAAGTTCAGCTGAATAAGTGTGATTTATGTAAGCCAATATGTTTATTCTGCATTTTATGTTATTATAATTCACTACTTTTACCTTAGCCTAATTGTGTCTTGCAGTTTTGTGTGACCTTTATGTAGGTCTACATTTATATAAATTAGAATTTGGGCAGCCGAGTGTCTAGGTCGGAGACCGCCGCAGACCGGCATACTCGGGAACGATGTAAATGGGGAATGAATGCCCCACCTTTTAATGCAAACCCCATTATACGCCTGTGTGCATTTATGCCCATATATGGAGATATCTGTATCTGTCTGTGTGCGTCCATTTTATGCCCATATATGGAGATCTCTGTATCTGTCTGTCTGTGTCCCTTTTATGCCTGTATATGGAGATCTCTGCATCTGTCTGTGTCCCTTTATGCCCATTATCCTATAAAGGAGTTCGCTATAAACAATGTTGTCAGTAATGCCCTTGTCATTATCCGCAATGAAAACTTTTACAGCGCTGGCTCTCTATCCTCTGGAGAAGGCGGTGTAGAGTTAGCCTGGCGGGGCCTGACGTCATACTGCGTTCACTCACTCATTCCTTCCCAGAAGGAATGAGAGATGACGTCAGGCCCTGCCAGGTTAGTATAGAGTTGGCCATGAGCGAACAGGTTGAGGCAAGTAGATGCCAACTCGTTCATTCTCTTGGCCATGACCTTATTGATGGTAACAGAGAAAGCTAAGCGGATAGGGAACTGTTGAAGGTGAAGGGAAGCTCACCTCTGTCATTGTGAGGTATTCTAGGTAGGAAGATTGTTTCACCCCTGTTTGTGCCTACTGCAATGTCACACTCAATGACTCTGTCCATCATTTGCATTACCACCATTCTGGTGCCATTCTTGAGAGTGCAGTCTCGGGACCTGCTTGCAGGTTTCTACTTGAGGTTATGATCAGGGATTCCAGAGGGTGTCAGCTAAGAACGTAGGTAAAGATCTGAGCTATCTACATGCGAAAGTTGGAGTCTGTAGAACCAACCATGTGCTGTGAGGCACAGATTTTTACAGATGGCCAGTCAATTTGCACAGCTCATTGTGTGACGATGTCTTGCGCCATATCACCTAATGACGTCATATATGACATCACAACACCAGCAACTTTTTAGTAAGAAATTTGACCTGCCTCTGCCTGCCCATAGCAACATCCCAGGAAAATGAGTTGACAACTCTGCTTCCTGCAAACAACCAGGTGTAAAGTAGGCCTAACTAGTCTACCTTTACTCAAGTAAGTTCTATACTTCAGTACAATTTTGAGGTATTTTTTAGTTTACTGGAGTATAGGCTACTTAGGACCTACATCTCAGAGGCTAATATTGGACCTACATCTCAGAGGCTAATATTGTAGGCCTACTTTTACTTCACTACAATTATTTGAAAACCTTAGTTAGGATAATGGCTATAGACAGCTAAGAACGTAGGTAAAGATCTGAGCTATCTGCATGCGAAAGTTGGAGTCTGTAGAACCAACCATGTGCTGCGAGGCCTCTTTCATGCGATTCGGGCCAATTCGGCCTCGGCATCAATTAATAGTAGTCAGGAATGATAATGTTATTTTATGTATTCATTTCAAAGATAGAGTTCCACTGAGCAATTCAAACGAGATGTGCAGAAACAGTGAACCCCAATCAAGAAATAATAACTTATAAATGTGATATAGCAGATAGCAGTTCTTATTCTTTTTTTCTTTTTTTACAGATGGCCAGTCAATTTGCACAGCTCATTGTGTGAGTGTGTGACGATGTCTTGCGCCATATCACCTAATGACGTCATATATGACATCACAACACCAGCAACTTTTTAGTAAGAAATTTGACCTGCCTCTGCCTGCCCATAGCAACATCCCAGGAAAATGAGTTGACAACTCTGCTTCCTGCAAACAACCAGGTGTAAAGTAGGCCTAACTATAGCCTACCTTTACTCAAGTAAGTTCTATACTTCAGTACAATTTTGAGGTGTTTTTTAGTTTATTGGAGTATAGGCTACTTAGGACCTACATCTCAGAGGCTAATATTGGACCTACATCTCAGAGGCTAATATTGGACCTACATCTCAGAGGCTATATTGTAGGCCTACTTTTACTTCACTACAATTATTTGAAAACTTTAGTTGGGATAATGGCTATAGACTTTTTGCAGATAGGCCTAGACTAAATTATAGCCTAATATTAGGCTTTAAACATGAACCACTTTGACTTTAGCCCTACTGTAGGCTACAGACAGCTTCAGGACGTATATAGGATATCATTTTAAATGCAGCATTAGCCTACAAGTCGGAATTTGAGGTTGAAATGATGCAATAAGTTCAGCTGAATAAGTGTGATTTATGTAAGCCAATATGTTTATTCTGCATTTTATGTTATTATAATTCACTACTTTTACCTTAGCCTAATTGTGTCTTGCAGTTTTGTGTGACCTTTATGTAGGTCTACATTTATATAAATTAGAATTTGGGCAGCCGAGTGTCTAGGTCGGAGACCGCCGCAGACCGGCATACTCGGGAACGATGTAAATGGGGAATGAATGCCCCACCTTTTAATGCAAACCCCATTATACGCCTGTGTGCATTTATGCCCATATATGGAGATATCTGTATCTGTCTGTGTGCGTCCATTTTATGCCCATATATGGAGATCTCTGTATCTGTCTGTCTGTGTCCCTTTTATGCCTGTATATGGAGATCTCTGCATCTGTCTGTGTCCCTTTATGCCCATTATCCTATAAAGGAGTTCGCTATAAACAATGTTGTCAGTAATGCCCTTGTCATTATCCGCAATGAAAACTTTTACAGCGCTGGCTCTCTATCCTCTGGAGAAGGCGGTGTAGAGTTAGCCTGGCGGGGCCTGACGTCATACTGCGTTCACTCACTCATTCCTTCCCAGAAGGAATGAGAGATGACGTCAGGCCCTGCCAGGTTAGTATAGAGTTGGCCATGAGCGAACAGGTTGAGGCAAGTAGATGCCAACTCGTTCATTCTCTTGGCCATGACCTTATTGATGGTAACAGAGAAAGCTAAGCGGATAGGGAACTGTTGAAGGTGAAGGGAAGCTCACCTCTGTCATTGTGAGGTATTCTAGGTAGGAAGATTGTTTCACCCCTGTTTGTGCCTACTGCAATGTCACACTCAATGACTCTGTCCATCATTTGCATTACCACCATTCTGGTGCCATTCTTGAGAGTGCAGTCTCGGGACCTGCTTGCAGGTTTCTACTTGAGGTTATGATCAGGGATTCCAGAGGGTGTCAGCTAAGAACGTAGGTAAAGATCTGAGCTATCTACATGCGAAAGTTGGAGTCTGTAGAACCAACCATGTGCTGTGAGGCACAGATTTTTACAGATGGCCAGTCAATTTGCACAGCTCATTGTGTGACGATGTCTTGCGCCATATCACCTAATGACGTCATATATGACATCACAACACCAGCAACTTTTTAGTAAGAAATTTGACCTGCCTCTGCCTGCCCATAGCAACATCCCAGGAAAATGAGTTGACAACTCTGCTTCCTGCAAACAACCAGGTGTAAAGTAGGCCTAACTAGTCTACCTTTACTCAAGTAAGTTCTATACTTCAGTACAATTTTGAGGTATTTTTTAGTTTACTGGAGTATAGGCTACTTAGGACCTACATCTCAGAGGCTAATATTGGACCTACATCTCAGAGGCTAATATTGTAGGCCTACTTTTACTTCACTACAATTATTTGAAAACCTTAGTTAGGATAATGGCTATAGACAGCTAAGAACGTAGGTAAAGATCTGAGCTATCTGCATGCGAAAGTTGGAGTCTGTAGAACCAACCATGTGCTGCGAGGCCTCTTTCATGCGATTCGGGCCAATTCGGCCTCGGCATCAATTAATAGTAGTCAGGAATGATAATGTTATTTTATGTATTCATTTCAAAGATAGAGTTCCACTGAGCAATTCAAACGAGATGTGCAGAAACAGTGAACCCCAATCAAGAAATAATAACTTATAAATGTGATATAGCAGATAGCAGTTCTTATTCTTTTTTTCTTTTTTTACAGATGGCCAGTCAATTTGCACAGCTCATTGTGTGAGTGTGTGACGATGTCTTGCGCCATATCACCTAATGACGTCATATATGACATCACAACACCAGCAACTTTTTAGTAAGAAATTTGACCTGCCTCTGCCTGCCCATAGCAACATCCCAGGAAAATGAGTTGACAACTCTGCTTCCTGCAAACAACCAGGTGTAAAGTAGGCCTAACTATAGCCTACCTTTACTCAAGTAAGTTCTATACTTCAGTACAATTTTGAGGTGTTTTTTAGTTTATTGGAGTATAGGCTACTTAGGACCTACATCTCAGAGGCTAATATTGGACCTACATCTCAGAGGCTAATATTGGACCTACATCTCAGAGGCTATATTGTAGGCCTACTTTTACTTCACTACAATTATTTGAAAACTTTAGTTGGGATAATGGCTATAGACTTTTTGCAGATAGGCCTAGACTAAATTATAGCCTAATATTAGGCTTTAAACATGAACCACTTTGACTTTAGCCCTACTGTAGGCTACATAGGATATTTGAAAATAGCCGATCTACAGTACAAGCTCACAATGCATTGTGAGCTTGTAGATCTGCAATTTTCAAACATTTTGTAGGCTACTTTAATAACTTTAGTATATTGATGCCAACTTTCGTACAACTTTCGTACTAATCTTGAATTCCGAACTTTATTAAAACATTTGAGTAGGCCTACTTTTTCCACCACTGCCTGCAGTGCAAACAACCGGAATTCCCATCACTGCAGTTGCACACACAATTGAAAGGAACTATGCAGCGGACACACACAACCCCTCCTCTCCTCTCACCGCTATCAGGAGCAGCCTATGAGCAATGAAACTGTGAGAGGCACCGCCTATGTGTGGCTGTAACACATTACTGTCGAGAAAAGTTCTCTTCGCGGTATCAGGAGGGTCAAAGTCTAATCCAAACCCTGGACATAAAATAGATCTGCTTCAACCGGACACGTTTTTAACTCCAAGGAGGGAGACACCGTTTGTTTTTCCAGCACTAATGGCCCCTGTTTCCAAGCACAGCGTTGTTCTATTGCTGCTGTTCTTGTTAACGGTAAGTGAAGGTTATTATATTATTGTTTAGTGTTTTTTGTTTGAGTTTTTTTCGTGTTTATTTGTGTGGCGAAATTCACGAATGAATGCGTACTCCCCTTCGCACTTCGCAGTGTACAGCAGTAGGTCTACAGATATATGGCTGTGTAGAAAACTAATTATAACAACGAACGAACATAATTATAGGCTATGACTTAAGTGACGGCAAAACCGTTATGTGCTAAATGATCTTATAATAATAAATGGCTACAGGTGTGGTAGGCCTAAACGTGGTAGCCCCTCTGCCTCCTTCCACATACTGTAATTCTCAATTCTTCACATAAATCTGCAATTCCCTTGTATTATGAAGGTGATTATTTATTTAGTCTAATTACTAAATATATTTTAGGTACTATAGGCTACTTTATGGCAGAGATTGTACAAATCTCTGGAACTCTACTGGAAGGATGGAACACCATTTAATAAAATATGTTCTCTCATTTTGTGTTTTGATGATGGTGGTGGAGAGTCCTGTCTAACACCTCAGCCCAGAATCTCCCATATATCTGGTGTCTGAGAAGGCATAATAATAATGAATAACATGATTCACATCGTTTTCATCAAACCATTCAGTGACCCCTCATGCCCTGTGGAAGGGGGCATTGTCACACTGAAGAGACCACTCCTATCATGATCAAAAGTTTCTTTATAGGTGATTACTCAGAATTAATTTTATTTGTAGTGACCCCTCCCATGTGACTGTGAGGCAGTGGTTCTCAACCTGTGGGTCAGGACCCCCAGGGGGGTCCCCACAGGATTTCATTGGGGGGGGGGGGGGGGGGGGGGGGGTCCCCAGGTGACAGTGAAGTGACAAATTAAGGACCTTTTAA